>NC_053028.1:30924575-31020523 GCF_003073215.2 Triticum urartu | reverse complement strand
GATTACCGTACCACTCTGGCACGGATCTCACTCTGGTTGATCTACGAGGTTCAGTAGTATCTTGTCCTGAAGTTTCATGATCATTATCATTAGCTTCCTCACTTATTGGTGTAGGTGTCGCAGAAACAGTTTTCTGTGATGTACTACTTTCCAATAAGGGAGCAGGTACAATTACCTCATCAAGTTCTACTTTCCTCCCACTCACATCTTTCGAGAGAAACTCCTTCTCCAGAAAGTTTCCGAATTTAGCAACAAAAGTCTTGCCTTCGGATCTGTGATAGAAGGTGTATCCAATAGTTTCCTTTGGATATCCTATGAAGACACATTTCTCCGATTTGGGTTCGAGCTTATCAGGTTGAAGCTTTTTCACATAAGCATCGCAGCCCCAAACTTTCAGAAATGACAACTTTTGTTTCTTGCCAAACCACAGTTCATAAGGCGTCGTCTCAACGGATTTTGATGGTGCCCTATTTAACGTGAATGCGGCTATCTCTAGAGCGTATTCCCAAAACGATAGCGGTAAATCAGTAAGAGACATCATAGATCGTACCATATCTAGTAAAGTACGATTACGATGTTCGGACACACCATTACGCTGTGGTGTTCCGAGTGGCGTGAGTTGCGAAACTATTCCACAATTTTTCAAATGTACACCAAACTCGTAACTCAAATATTCTCCTCCACGATCAGATCGTAGAAACTTTATTTTCTTGTTACGATGATTTTCAACTTCACTCTGAAATTCTTTGAACTTTTCAAATGTTTCAGACTTATGTTTCATTAAGTAGATATACCCATATCTGCTTAAGTCATCTGTGAAGGTGAGAAAATAACGATATCCACTACGAGCCTCAATATTCATCGGACCACATACATCTGTATGTATGATTTCCAACAAATCTGTTGCTCTCTTCATAGTACCGGAGAACGGTGTTTTAGTCATCTTGCCCATGAGGCACGGTTCGCAAGTACCAAGTGATTCATAATCAAGTGGTTCCAAAAGTCCATCAGTATGGAGTTTCTTCATGCGTTTTACACCGATATGACCTAAACGGCAGTGCCACAAATAAGTTGCACTATCATTATCAACTCTGCATCTTTTGGCTTCAACATTATGAATATGTCTGTCACTACTATCGAGATTCAACAAAAATAGACCACTCTTTAAGGGTGCATGACCATAAAAGATATTACTCATATAAATAGAACAACCATTATTCTCAGATTTAAATGAATAACCGTCTCGCATCAAACAAGATCCAGATATAATGTTGATGCTTAACACTGGTACCAAATAACAATTATTTAGGTCTAATATTAATCCCGAAGGTAGATGTAGAGGTAGCGTGCCGACTGCGATCACATCGACTTTGGAACCGTTTCCCACGCGCATCGTCACCTTGTCCTTAGCCAATCTTCGCTTAATCCGTAGTCCCTGTTTCGAGTTGCAAATATTAGCAACAGAACCAGTATCAAATACCCAGGTGCTACTGCGAGCATTAGTAAGGTACACATCAATAACATGTATATTACATATACCTTTGTTCACCTTGCCATCCTTCTTATCCGCCAAATACTTGGGGCAGTTCCGCTTCCAGTGACCAGTCTGCTTGCAGTAGAAGCACTCAGTTTCAGGCTTAGGTCCAGACTTGGGTTTCTTCTCTTGAGCAGCAACTTGTTTGACGTTCTTCTTGAAGTTCCCCTTCTTCTTCCCTTTGCCCTTTTTCTTGAAACTAGTGGTCTTGTTGACCATCAACACTTGATGCTCCTTTTTGATTTCTACCTCCGCAGCTTTCAGCATTGCGAAGAGCTCGGGAATAGTCTTATTCATCCCTTGCATATTATAGTTCATCACGAAGCTCTTGTAGCTTGGTGGTAGTGATTGGAGAATTTTGTCAATGACGCAATCATCTGGAAGATTAACTCCCATCTGAATCAAGTGATTATTATACCCAGACATTTTGAGTATATGCTCACTGACAGAACTGTTCTCCTCCATCTTGCAGCTATAGAACTTATTGGAGACTTCATATCTCTCAATCCGGGCATTTGCTTGAAATATTAACTTCAACTCCTGGAACATCTCATATGCTCCATGACGTTCAAAACATTGTTTAAGTCCTGATTCTAAGCCGTAAAGCATGGCACACTGAACTATCGAGTAGTCATCAGTTTTGCTCTGCCAGACGTTCATAACATCTGGTGTTGCTCCAGCAGCAGGCCTGGCACCCAGCGGTGCTGCCAGGACGTAATTCTTCTGTGCAGCAATGAGGATAATCCTCAAGTTACGGACCCAGTCCGTGTAATTGCTACCATCATCTTTCAACTTTGCTTTCTCTAGGAACGCATTAAAATTCAACGGAACAACAGCACGGGCCATCTATCTACAATCAAACATAAACAAGCAAGATACTATCAGGTACTAAGTTTCATGATAAATTTAGGTTCAATTAATTTACTAAAAGAACTCCCACTTAGATGGACATCCCTCTAATCCTCTAAGTGATTACGTGATCCAAATCAACTAAACCATGTCCGATCATCATGTGAGATAGAGTAGTTTCATTGGTGAACATCACTATGTTGATCATATCTACTATATGATTCACGCTCGACCTTTCGGTCTCCGTGTTCCGAGGCCATATCTGTATATGCTTGGCTCGTCAAGTATAACCTGAGTATTCCGCGTGTGCAACTGTTTTGCACCCGTTGTATTTGAACGTAGAGCCTATCACACCCGATCATCACGTGGTGTTTCAGCACGAAGAACTTTCGCAACGGTGCATACTCAGGGAGAACACTTCTTGATAATTAGTGAGAGATCATCTTATAATGCTACCGTCAATCAAAGCAAGATAAGATGCATAAAAGATAAACATCACATGCAATCAATATAAGTGATATGATATGGCCATCATCATCTTGTGCTTGTGATCTCCATCTCCGAAGCATCATCATGATCACCATCGTCACCGGCGCGACACCTTGATCTCCATCGTAGCATCGTTGTCGTCTCGCCAATCTTATGCTTCTACGACTATCGCTACCGCTTAGTGATAAAGTAAATCATTACAGGGCGATTGCATTGCATACAATAAAGCGACAACCATATGGCTCCTGCCAGTTGCCGATAACTCGGTTACAAAACATGATCATCTCATACAATAAAATTTAGCATCATGTCTTGACCATATCACATCACAACATGCCCTGCAAAAATAAGTTAGACGTCCTCTACTTTATTGTTGCAAGTTTTACGTGGCTGCTATGGGCTTAAGCAAGAACCAATCTTACCTACGCATCAAAACCACAACGATAGTTTGTCAAGTTGATGCCGTTTTAACCTTCGCAAGGACCGGGCGTAGCCACACTCGGTTCAACTAAAGTTCGAGAAACTGACACCCGCCAGCCACCTGTGTGCAAAGCACGGCGGTAGAACCAGTCTCGCGTAAGCGTACGCGTAATGTCGGTCCGGGCCGCTTCATCCAACAATACCGCCGAACCAAAGTATGACATGCTGGTAGACAGTATGACTTATATCGCCCACAACTCACTTGTGGTCTACTCGTGCATATAACATCAAACCATAAAAACCTAGGCTCTGATACCACTGTTGGGGAACGTAGTAATTTTAAAAAAATTCCTACGCACACGCAAGATCGTGGTGATGCATAGCAACGAGAGGGGGGAGTGTTGTCTACGTACCCTCGTAGACCGTTCGCGGAAGCGTTATATCAACGCGGTTGATGTAGTCATACGTCTTCACGTCCGACCGATCCAAGTACCGAAAGGACGGCATCTCCGAGTTCTGCACACGTTTGGCTCGGTGATGTCCTCGCCTTCTCGATCCAGCAAGAGGGGCGAAGTAGTAGATAAGTTCCGGCAGCACGACGGCGTGGTGACGGTGTTGGTGAAGAACAATCTCCGCAGGGCTTCGCCTAAGCACTACGAAAACTATGACTGAGGATAAACTAGAGAGGACGGGGTTGCCGGCACACGGCTTAGTGTTTCTTGATGTGTCTTGGGTGTTAGCCCTACCCCTCTATTTATATGTTGAGCCTTGGGGTTGAAACTTGGAGTAAAAGCCTCCACAAAGTCGGTTTCACCCGAAAGGAAAGAGTCCTTCTCGGACTCTAGGGCCAGACGCAGGGTTCCCGACGTCTGGGCCCACTTCCCACTGATGAACGCACGCAGGCTCGTGGCCTGCGGTGCCGACGCGCGCAGGCTGTGCGATGCGCTCACTTTCGAGGACTCCACCCACCCACTGATGAACACGCTCCTTGACCTCCCGGACGGCAGGAGTTCCCTGACAAGGTCCCGGCCGCTGTGTTCATCACGGCCTTCATGCTGTACTGCGCCAGCCCGCGCCGCCGGCGCCACAAAGTTGGAGAACTCAATTAGCTACTGGGCCCATTGGTCGCCATTTGCATGACAAGGTGCGGTGATGATGTGGTGCTGCCCGACTGAAGGTGCAGCTCATGAAGCAACTTGTGTTCCTGGCCACGGTCACCATGTGCATGTGATGATGTGAAGGTGCGGCACGGGAGGAGTACCGGGATCGTGATTCATCTGAGTGCACACCAGGTACTTGTTGAAATGCATGAGAGGGAGGAGGAAGAAAAAAGATGATGTTGGCGTGTGGGGCCTACATGTCATAACAGTCAAAATAAACAACGTTGATTTTCCTGCCACTTCAGCTCTGACAGGTGGGTCCTGCCTGTCATACACATTAAATCATCTAAAACGGTCATTCAATAATTTTCTTTAGTTTTAAGGAACGAATTACGAAAAAAATCGTAGTTTTGGGTCAAAAATTTAAAAGTTTAGTTCCGTGGGATCTGGGATGCCAACCCCAATTGTGATAGTTTTTTTGTCAAATACTCCTAATTCAGAGTGTCTAAGCTCTGTAATACAAATTCTAGCACAACAGAGTCATGGAAATTATCAGGTGTGATGCCAAATTTACTTTCTTATGTGTCAATGGATTGAAAAAACACAGGATCATGACCAATATGTATAGAAGAAACTTTAGCTTTATTACCATGCCTAGGCAAATGGAGGAATAATAAAAATTTGGGATATAGGACTGCCTAGTGCATTTCGGACCAATCAGCATCTTACAGTAAAAATAACAACAGACTGTCTGCATCCCCGAAGTAAAAACAAGTAGCACATAGATCAATTTGTACATAACTCCATGCCATAGAATAAATTACCGTGTGGCAAACAAGTTAAACGTCTTGTTGTCGGACCCCAGCATCCTTTTGAACCGAAAAAAAAGCACCATTGTACAAGTGAGAGAAAGCACGTCGAAGGCAGAGAATAGGGCAGGCGATACAGAAGAGGCCATATATATGGAGGTAAACAAGGTCAAGTAGCATATAAACCATATTTTGTACTAATATTTAGTACCAAGTTACCAGCATATAAAGGACCAGACCTGTAGGCTACATCAGGCCGTGAGCCCTCATCACGTGGAGAAGGAATGAAGACTCCACCAAACCTCCACACATGTGTGAGTAATTCTCTGTCCATATCACCCTCTATATATACCACTCCCATAATCACAAAAATATATTGTTCATCCATCCATGGGTTCTAAGTACTGATTCTCTTATTGGGCACATTTTTTTTGCAGGAATATTCGGCACACACACACACACACACACACACACACACACACACACACACACACACACACACACACACACATATATATATATATATATATATATATAGAGCTCAATCGAGAGGTTGGGTGCCTCCATGACAGAAAAGAGAAGGTGGGACTGCTAAGCTCCACAAGGAACTAAAGCTGAATCTAGTGATCAGTGCCACAAAACCTGTTGTCTAGCAGAAATGAAAGCTGGATGCGGGAATTGAATTAGGGTTTGAAAGGTGTTCTATCTGTCAACTTTCATCCTCCGGAAAACAGATAAAATCCAGCTGTTACGTCCTGTAGGTGTTGCTGTCAAGTTGCCGTTCCAGTTAATTAGGATAACAGTTAATATCCAGTTTTGCTGAACTCATGCACACGGAATCAGCTATGTTTCTGACTCCCCTGACGTCGTCTCTTCTATTTTCTGATACAAAAATGCAAATTAGTTCATAACATACAACAGTGATCTTCATTAGAATCAGAGAATTAGCCCGAAACACCACAAATACAATGCAAATTAGATGAGGTATTCTACTAGCCAGAACTGTGTGTCTGCCCCCACATGTCGGCGGCATTTACCCGTGTACATTTTTTGATGAATGAGACGTTTAATCTTTGTTGTCCTGAAATAGCAGAGTGACACGGTAAGAGTGAAAGATATGCTCATGGAGATCTTCGTTGCTAGGGAAGCTATCAAGTCAAAATTATATGTACACAGTCTTACCAAACTTTAAATTTGCAGATATAAATTTGTATTCGACGAACGATCAGCTCAGGCGATGTTCTCCCGAGCCATCAAGATAGTTTGAACACATGTTATCCATTTTATAAGAAATTGTCCAAAACCTGAAGGTATAGAACCATTAATGTCACTGACGTAGACTAGAAGACAGTGGAAAATATAGTGGCCGCGCAGATCACCTATATAAGATGCTGCACATGCTAAAGTTACTCTCAGCAAGCAGCAGGTAACTCTGATAATGGCATGCCCAGCTCTCCGCCCTCGCTGGCGCAAGCACATGTGTAATCTTAGATCTTACCACAGCCCTGCTAGCCATCACCCTCTACACATCCTATGCATCATCTCGGATCCTCCGGCGACCTCTACATCAGAGAGTTCGCCCAGAGAGCAGATGACCGTATACCACTCATCGAGACAGTGTTCCTCCAGCTAAATAGCTTCGACGGTATCTTCAACGAGCATGTGACGAATGCAGTCCTGCATAACACAGGAATAGGGAGTATGCCATGATCAAAGAACTGGAGAGGTATGTATGTACATAACACGGGAATTGGAGACATCAGTACATAAGCAAATACAGCTTCAGGAGGTCGATCGAGAGGTTGGGTGGTACGTGCCTCCAAGACGGAACAGGGAAGGTGGGACTGCTAAACTCCTCAAGCTCAATCATGCCTACCCAGCTCTCCTCCCTCTCTGCATCCGCGGGCATATGCGTAGTCTTCGTTCTCACCATAGCCCTGCTGGTGATCACCCTCTACATCCTAAGCAACGCTGGATCCTCTATGTCTTCTGCATCAGAGAGCTCATCCATAGAGCCCTTGACCGGCCACCGCTCATCGGGACCATGTTCCAGCCGCTGGACAACTTTGACAAGATCTTCGATGAGCATGTGAAGTATGCGCTCCTGCACCCCACTGCCAGGCTCGTTTATCCTGGGCACAGTGAGATCTTAACCGCCGATCCTGCCATCATCAAGCATGTCCTCGAGACAAACTTCAGTAAATTCAGCATTCTTGTTCATCATTGTTGTTCCCCGTCTCTTTCTTGGGCAGGAAGTTTTCCTTGCTCATCATTTTTCTTCCTGCTCCGCCCTGATTGCTAGCCGCCCCCGCGTCCCTCTCCGAGGCGACATGGGGGAACCCTAACCGCCTCCGCCGCCGGCCTTCCTCCACCCTCCCCTCCCCCTCGCCGCCGCCGAGAGCCATCGCTGGGCAAAGCCCAGGCAATGCCGGCGGCGGTGGGGCTTCTTCCCTGGCGCATCTTCCCTTCTTCCTCGCGGCGGCTTAGTCACTCCCGGTGGGCTTGCTGGCGTGGCGCTTCGAAGCGCCGGCGGCGGCTCGCTTTGTGGCAGGTTGGAGGGCCTGTCCCCGTCTGGTGGTGTTGCGTAGACAGCGGCTGCGGCCTAGGGCTCTTGACCCCAGATTGGATCTGGGTGGTGCTCGGGCCTGGCCGTGGCTGCCTGTCAGGCGTGGTGGCGGCGAGTCTCGCGGCCTCTGGGCATCGTGGAGGTGCCGACGGTGGCGTGTGATCAGCCTGGTGGCGGCGACGGTCGTGCACGGGAGTTGGATTCCTTCGAACAGGTCTGGGTGAAAACTTGCTTTTGGCTACTGCCAAGGCCAGCGGTGGCGGCGCTATCTGCATCGTTCCCTTCTAGAAGGCATCGCCGTGGAGAAGTTCAAGGCCACTCTCTGCTACCTCCGGGGAAACCCTAGATCGGATGATCGGATGACAGCGGCGCTCTGGTGTCGTTCCTCCCTTGGGGGTGTCATTCTTGGAGGTACACACGTGATCGAGGGACCAGAGGACGGATTCTTTGGTGGAGCGGTGCGTCGTCTCACTCATTGATGGCGGCGGATCTCGGCGGCATGACGCTGTGGTGACTCGGCGTCCGATGCGTAGAGATGGACTCGCGCAGGAGGGTGAAGCGGTCTGGCGTCATGGTGGCGTCGACAACAGCTAGACCGGGCAAGGTAGATGCGACAGTACAGCTCTGAAGATGGATTGTTGGCAGGTGGCTGTAGAGGCCTCATACCCGATAGGCGTCCTGGTTGAGGAGTGCGCTGGATCGGTGGGTGCCCCATACCCGGCAGGCGTCCTGGATGGGACCTCAGGTCTTAGATGTTAGATTTGGCTGCGAGGTCTGTTTGGTATTAGGCCTAGACTATCAGCATCCCTTCATCAACACGATAGGAGTAGCGACAGATGTTGCCTAGACGGTGCCTTTAGTCTTATTGTTGTATTACTTTGTAAGGTTTTGTCTGAACAATTAATGAAGTGGCTGCATGCATCGTCTAAATGCAGAGGCCGGGGGTCTTCCTCTTTCTCTAAAAAAAAAATTTCCTCCTCTATATCTTGCTATCCAATAACATTGTTCAGCCTGCATGTCATATGTTAAACTGGATCCTGCAAAATTTAAAACACAGGATGGTAAAACCCAAAACTTGAGTAGTCTGTAGAACATATTGGCATGTGAATTCAGATTCAATCTAGTCAGACTAATCATATTCTACAATTTACAGGGTACTATTTAGATAGTAAACTGAATGCCTGTGGCAATTTACAAAAAGTGGTAGACAGTAGTGAGTCTGACTACAATTTAACAATGTTAGATCCTATTTGACAGGGGACCTTCAACACGGAAATCGTGAAGGATCTCTTTGGAAATGGGATTTTCCGGACAGAAGGGGAGAAGTGGTGACACCAGAGGAAGCTAGCAAGCCATTAGTTCTCAACCAAAGTGCTATGCGACTACAACAGTGATGTTTTCAGAATGAATGCTGTAAAACTGGCAGTGAAGACCTCATCAGCAGCAGCTAACAGAATAACCGTAAGACATGATTGTATTGTAAGTGCTAAGATCATATTTCTAGCTTTAATAGTCCAGTCTATGCCTGACAACTTTTGAACTTTAACCTACAAAAGAGTGAACAAATCAAACCCTGGACCTAAACTGCCAAACAAACATTCAGTTAACTATTTGGCAAATAACGGGGGTAAACATAGTTTCTTCAGAACTTCTGTATCGAGCTATGAAGTAAAGACAAGAATTAATTGACTCCTAGATTGAAATTTGAGGTAGCACACTTGCACCAAAAGAAGATTGACTTGATGCGCATTTGCTAGCAGTACTCAGGACCTTTTGATGAGAACTGTGGATTCAATATTCGAAGTGGGATTCGGTTTTGAGCTGAACACACTATCTGGATCAGATAAATCCTGCTTTGAATTCAGCAAGGCCTTTGATGAAGCAATTTCTCTTGTTTACTATCGGTATGTTGATATGTTGTGGAAGCTAAAAAGGTATCTTAATATCAGGTCAGAAGCCAAACTGAAAAAGAGCATAAAGATAATCGACGCCTTTGTCCTACAGTTGATCCATGAAAAGAGAGAGAACATAAGTGGTCTTGTAAGTCAAACTGTACGATAGTTTCTTACAATTATTACAAATTTTCACATATGTTCATTTTTATCTTTTATGGTAAATGCAGAAAGCCAGAGATGGCATACTTTCAAGATTCATACTGGAAAGTGACACTGTCCCGTTAAGACACTACAGCAAATACCCTTACATGGTTCTTCTACATGCTCTGCAAGAAGCCAGTAGTGCAGGATAAGGTTGCCTTTGAAATCAGAGAATCTGTTGAGTGGACGCAAGAAGATACCCATGGAAATGTTCACCGCAAGATTGAAACAAGGTCGTATTGGAAAAAAGCACTACCTCCATGCTGCCATTACCTAGACTCTCCGGCTGTATCCTAGTGTTCCAATGGTATAAATGATTCCTCTTGCTATTTCCTTCTAAGAGGAGAGTCAAGCAATAATAAGTCCAGATATGATTCGACATAATTTAATTTAGATTTGGCATACACAGTAACTTATTTTGTGGTGCACTTTCAGGATGGTAAGATGGCAGATGTAGATGAGGTTACTACCAAACGGCCATCCAGTGATAAAAGGAGATGGAATGAACTACATGATTTATGCCATGGGGAGGATGAAACACCTCTGTTGTGAATATGCGGAAGAACTCAGAGCTATGACATGGATCCGTACGTGGTTGTTACTCACTCCTATGGACTCCAGGGAGCATTTGGCTACTGGGTGCAACCGCTGAAAGATGGTAGCATGGGATATCTTCAATCGGTTTGGATGGCGGTCACATAATAGGATAGATGCTTAGTCATTTTTTTCCTATTGTCCTGCCGGTTGTGGGATTTTCTTTGTTGGCTTTTATTTATCTTTGCTCCTTTTGCAAGCTGTAAACAGAATCCAGACCTTGTTTTTGCTGCAGCATTTTTAATAATATGGCCACATACATCGTTCAGATGCAGAGGCCGGGGGTAATCCTCCTCTTCAAAAAAAATGAAAGATGGCTTGTGAATGGAGTCTTCCAGCAAGAGAGCCCTTACAGCCGAAAAAGTAGGATCTGACCCCGAGTCAGTCCCCCAACAGGCGACTCGGGCCGATCAATCTTTCCGTCTGCCAGCCCTCTCCGTTTGGTCTCTCCCCTTGCCACCGCCGGCAGCCGATGCCGGTCAAATCCCGTGCGGCGGCGGTGGGGTGCCTCAGCTGGTCCCCCATCCTGTGGTAACTGCTGGTGCTCCACGATGGCGGGCGGTGGCGGTGTGGGATCTTGCTGGGAGCACGATTGCGCTGGTATCGATCTGCGGGTCAGGCTCTTGAGGTGTTTGCTCATGGCTCCAAGGCTGCGTTTGTGCACTGCACGCGGCGGGTTGCTCTCTTCAGCGGCGGGCGGGGCGGTGTGGCGCATGCTGCTGGTGGAGGCCGGTGGCAATGGCTGCTAGGCAATTTACGGCTCTGGCTTTCACCGTTGGTGGCCAGGACGCATCGTTGTCGTCCGTCTCCGGCCCTCTGCAACTCTCTCCCTAAAATCTGATGACTCTCGGCCATCTACCTTGGTTTGTAGATGTGGAGGTACCGTTTGGTGCCATTCGACGTGGGTGGCGGCAGAGTTCGCAGTCAAGTACACTGGCTGCTGGTAGACGGCATAGATCCAGTCTGACGGGCTTTCTGACTTGCAGTGGTGGCGGCCTTCGCCCAAATTATGTAGTGGTGGTGGCAAGCATACCACGTTCGATGGCGGACACAAGATGTCTGCAGTGGTGGATTGGCACAAGTGTGGCACATGGTTGCTTGGCTAAAAGTGCATGGTGGCCGAGAACCGGAGGTATTTGGCAGTGGTTGGATAATGTGAGCATTGCACAGGTGGTGGACGGTGGTTGATCAGGTCCTGAGAGGCCTCCGTGCCAGTTCTGCATGCCTGCATGCTCGATGTCTTATCCTAGGCCCTCGTCAAATCTATACTCTATACCTAATATTAAAGGACGGAGGCTTTCATGGTTCTTCATAGGTCATTCTTTTATATCCATTGATTTTATGTTAACCATTAGAATTGACGGCTGAGATTTAAAAGGATACAAATAGAAAATCAAGTAAGACCGAACACAGGCACATAAATAAAAATTGAAGACTAAAAGTTGCAGGCACGTAAAGAAATTGGAACCCGAACACTACAAGGAACAAATCAAGGAAAAAGGCAAGCTTAATCGGAGGAGGAAGAGGCCCACGTACATACGCCTGATCTCTATGGTAAAAAATGAGCTTCCTACCCCCGCACGACCTCAAAGGAAAAAAATAAATCAATGTTTGTTAACATCGATACAGTCATACATACATGATCGTAGCCTGGTGCCCCCTCTCGCATCCAAAGAAACAACGAAATGGAAGCCAACGGAGGTCGTCACGCAGCTAGAGATGGGGCGCAGCCGCGGAACACGGTCTCCGTCTTGAGGACGCACGCCACAGGTGCCACAGATGCCGAGACACGAACACAGCTGGAGGCATTGGACGTGACCCTCTCGTGGTTGGGAAGAAGCAGCCAACTGTGGTGGAATAGGCTTGCTCTGTTTAGGCCGAGGAGTCGAGCGGCAAGGCGAGACCGCGGAAGATGACAACGCGGTCCGTGCAGTAGTCAAACATGTATTAGCATATTGACCCCCCCTCCCCCCCTCCATACTGCCATCGCCTCTTGCCAGGGACGACCACCCCCGTCTGATCTACTCCACCAGTGCAGCAAGCTGCTCCTCCAGCCTGCCCAGCGAGGTCCCATCACGCCTGATCTAGCAAAACATAGCAGTAGTTTTGCTCTGGTTCTTCCTGTGTTTCCTCTCTTTTGTTTCTCTTTTTTCTCAACGCTGCGATCCTCAGTATATATGCATGCTGCATGATGGCAACACTGCTTGTATTTTTGTGTGCATTAATGGATGGTTCTAATGAGATACATCATCGAGCCTCCGTATTATGGATCTGGTATTGTACCTATACTGGAAAATTGGAAAATGGTGCAGGCCATCTACACTGCGGCAGCTAAGCCGTCATGTTGGAGCAGTAGCGGCTGCTCTAATTGCCGTCCATCTTCGACATGGACGGTGTTCTACCTAAAGGTGGTCTAAGTCTACCTCCGTCAGGCACTGCGAGGAAACATCGAGGCACGTGTGTTCATCTGCTAATACAGATTAACCACAAATACCCACATATATCTCATCAGTTATCACTGTGTAAATCAGTAGCAGCCAGTAGTACACACAAATTCTCTTAAATTCTAAGAAAAATATCTTATTTATTGTAACTCAAATTTAAGCTGCCGTCGTTCCAAAAATTTTTAGAATTACGTTGAGTTTCAAAACTCTATTCCAAATGAATTTAAGGTGTCTTGCATATGCTTAATGATTTACTTTTATTTTTTAAGTGGAATTTTAAAATATTTATTTTAGATTTTATATGACGGAGAAATTATTTGAGTTGATTTGATTATGGAATTTTAAATGACTTCCGCATCAATTTCAAGTCCATACCTTACAAAAGACACTCAAAACCCAAAATAATTGTAGCATCATATAGGATTATAATTGTGTATTATATGGAACGAGAATTTTTAGCAGCCGAAACTAGGCAAGGAGGTCGTGGTCAGCCGATGCACAAAGCAGACGCTCCGACAAGGTTGAGCTGGCGGCTAGGCTTAGCCGTAGGAGCGCTTTGGAGGCCACCGGGCAGCAAGGGAAGTAAGTGGCAACATGATTGTGGCGTCGTCTTGAAACTGAGGGCATTAGTTTGTGAGGTCTTGAGTTATACTTATTGTGTAAAGGGCATTTGACATTTTTTATTCTTCCGTTGCAACGCACGGGCAAGTTTGCTAGTGACTCCTATAAAGACAGAGCGGGGTTGCAGGATGGCCCCACTTGGGTTCTTGGCGATACCGATAGTCTTTGTCGGTAGCCTGTATCTGCTCACTGTCAAGGACTTGAGCCTACTACATGGCCCCTTGCCTGGGCTCTTGGCGGCATCGGTGACTTTGCTGATGCCAGCGGGCGTGTCCTGACCCGCTCCTCATGTACATTTTATGCCCAGTTTGCATGATGCCCACGTCAGGGTTGTGAACATGTATGACTGTCGAAGCATGGCAATCTTGTTTGCAATGGTGACTTATGCATTGAAAGTGGGTGCGATAGTACATTGTGACCTAAGTTTAGTGATACTACTGGGCACAAGGTCTTGAGCTCCGGAGTGAAAAGTCTAGGTCTGATATGGCAATGGTGGTGTTCCACACCATAACCTTGTTGGAGGCATTGTCTGGAGTTTCCTCGCACTTCTTCTTCGGGGTGAAACCCAAGACCGTGTTGGATCTGGCGACGACGGTGCTTGTGCGTCATACCCTTGTTGCAGCATCGCGAGTCAATAAAATCCACCCTTTATCGAAAAAAGAGCAAGAGAGCCCTTACAAGTTTATAGCTTTCAATGTAAATATTACTGAGAAGACATGACATGAAGGCCAATAATTTTACAAAGTGAAAATACCTAGCTAACAGGTTTGGTTCATGTAGGGTCAGTCTAGATCATCACCAATAGTTGGCTAAGAAAACAGAAAATAATCACGTTAGTGTATTTGAATGTGGCCTTTTGTTGCTAAAGCGAAAAAAAAAACATCAAGCATAAACCATTGCATTCCAACTAAAGTAGGGAACACCAAGCAAGATGAGTCTGTTTTCCTGTAAAATTTAAATTACCATTTTCATTTAAAGAGTCTTCCTCGAATGATCAGGCAAGACCTCGTATCTGTTTGGGGAAAGAATTTGCATAAAGACAGATGAAAATCGTGGCCGCTACCTTGATACTATTCTTCAGGTTCGGACTGAAAGATGAATCCAAGGGTCCAATATACAAAACAATGTTTACCCTCCACATGGATAACGGCCTTCATCTATTTGTGTACCCCTGTGAAATTTAAGCTTGAACATCAGAACAAGCTACTAGATCCTCTGTTGTTGCACTCAACTATGTATATTATCAGCATCTACCTCTTCAACCTGTAAAAATAATTAAATGTCACTAGTTGAAGTTGCATTCTGGTACAAAAAGATCGGTGGAAAAAAATTATCAGCATCGCACCATGTGAAGGACCACACTTATAGGCTACGGCAGGCCATGAGCATTAATCCCGTGGAGAAGGAATGAGGAGTACACCAAACTCCCACAGTTGTGTGAGTAATGTTCTTCATGCATCCCACCCTTTATATAAACCACTCCCATATTAGCCAAACTATATTGTGCATCCATCCACGGGTTAGTGATTCTCTTACTGGGCAAATATGTAAGCCCATAAGATACCTAGCAACAATAATGTCAATAAAAATAGAGTATGTCATAATAAAAGTTACAGAGATATATGTACCGACATAATGAGGGAATCGGAGACATCGGGACATTAGCAAACACTTTATCACATGTTCTATCAACAGGTTCGGTTGTACGTGCCTCGAAGACTTGCCAGGACTGTGGGACTGCTCAGCTTCACAGGGAACTCACAGCTGAATCAAGACACTATTGTGCTAACATGAGTTGACTCACAATCACAAGTCCGAAAGGTGGAGGCAGGGAGACGAATTAGGGTTCAAAAGGCTGAAAGCGGGGAGAGAATGCTAGCACAGTGCATCTTCTAGAATGGTAATATCGAGTACCATACAATATTCTTATACGGCCTGTCAACTCTCACCCCCCAAAGACGTCAACTCTTCCTCCTATCACATAAAAGGTTAGCCTAGCACATGTATACAAGAACATAAATCCTACTGCTACCGACGCCGTGTAGGTGTTGCTATATCCAGTGTCCGTTCCTGTTAATTAGGACGCATTTTTTTTTTGCAGAAAAGGCATAAAGCCATATATTATCTGAACAGTTTTGCTAAGTCTCAGTCGACCGAGACTTCGTTATTGTCTCAGTCGATGCCATATGCCTTTGATATTGCATAGAGATTCGTACATCAGCTGACTGAGACTTTGGTTTAAGTCTCAGTCGACTGAGACCTAGTTACACCCTTATCTGAAATGAGCCCTTACAAGAACGTCCATATAAAAGTAAATAAATTATAAGTCATTGAAAAGTTCAGCACCATCTTCCTTCTACATCTCTCGACGGCGTGCCGTGAGCAAAGCTCGATGCCGCCTCTGGGCCTCCAGCATAGCAAAGCTCTCGTGTCGGAGAAATCTTGAAAAAACCCAAGCTGGGAAGTCATCGACGTAGACCAGAAGATGCCGGCGACCATGATCTCGAGAGATCGCCGTTTCGGAGAAGCTAGTACTGAGAAGGGCCGAGAGATAATCCCAGACCGCGAGATGGGAGACACCAACGCGCAAGTTCCCTAGTGAAGCCGTATCTGGTTGAGCTTCATCAGGCGGGGGTGTAACTTGGGGAAATCAATACGCTGCAACATCATCCACTCCACTGAATGTCGCCGTTGTAGACAAACCTTTAATACGCCAGGCCTACTGCCTGGTCGAGTCCAAACTCTAGCCCGTCGACGCTCATCAAGAAAAGAACACCGATTTGTGGCGGGCTGAAGGACCTGTATTCTCGTCTCCGCCAATGCCCCTACACTGGAGGCGAAGAACTCGAGGACCCTACAGGAACCGGTCATCCAATCCGAGGTTCCCCCACGCTCTGGCCGCCGCAGCGGCTGGCAGAGGGCAGGGGAACCAGCGCGGGCTGCGAAGGGTTGTGTAGATCGCTTCTTGATCGCGCGTTTAGTTAAGGATGTTAGACAGGCTTAATATAATTAGGATGCAATTAATACCCAGTTTTACTGAACTCATGCCGACGGAAGGAGCTATGTCACAGCCTCCCCTGACGTCCTCTCACACTTGAGTACTATTCAAGGTCCATCTCTCCCTTTACATATACCACTACATCCTGAAAACTATATATATATTTATATATATATATATTGGTCATTCGTCTGCAATTCCTAGTTCCTACTAGTGATTCTCCTAAGGGCGCATACATTAGCATGTAAGATAGGTGGCAACCACATAGACAAAGGAGATGGTGATAAAAAATAGGCAGATTTGTATATACATATTGGATTAGGAGACATCAGTACATTAGATAATAGTGCATACTGGATAAAGGGCCGGTCATATTGTTAGGTTCTCGGCATGTTCTATGATTTGTGCCAACTTGTCCTAGTACTGATAGATTAGCCACAGACGAAGTTTCGTCCGCTGCTTTTGTTCAGTTCTTATGGTGATGGCATAGAATGATTTCAGTAGTGCTGAGTTAGGTGTTGTGTATTAATTTTCCATGTCGTGTTGCTTGGGTTTGTTTCTCGCTGCCTGTTGCCCACAAGGTTTGTTTTCAGCTGAGGTAACATCGTGCTACGGTGTAATTTTTGGGAGCTGGGTCCTATGATGTGTAATCAGTTTCATGCTAAATGAAAGTGGGAGCTTTTCTACTCAATTTAAAAAAAAAACAGAAGGTCAGGTGGCGTAACTAAGAAATCAGGCAACAAAATATATATTCAAATCAGGAAGAAGTACAAACAAAATTTAATCAATGGGAAAGACTATCAATAAATAAGCCTTATTTATATTCTCTCAAAGATCACTACTAAAATTTCTAACGACAGCGAGTAATGTAATTGTCAAGTGTGATGCACACAAATTATACGCCGATGGATTGGAAAACTGAGCATGATCCTAATATGGTGACCATTTTGAACAAAGGTAACCTGAGCATTATTACAATGCTTAGGCACAGACAAGATTAAAATATAAGTCTAGGATATTTAGGCTGCCTAGTGCATTTGGGACACATGTCAACATCTTACCAGCCTCTTCAAACATCAATATCAGACTCTCACAATGATCTCCAAAGTAATACAAGTAGCATAAAAATCATTTTTGAATAATTTCATCCCAAGCAACAAATTACAGTGTGGCAAACAAGTTAAATGTACGTCTTATTGCTAGAGCCCATCCTCCTTTGTTTTAACCAAAATAGAAAAACATCATTGTACCAGAGGGAGAAAGCAAGATGGAAACATAGAATAGGGGAGGTGTTGTACAAGGGGCAATACAAGTGTACACAACCAGGTCAAGCGAATCAACCCAACAGTTTCATAATGACTCCCTCTAGTGTCAAAAACGTTCTTATATTATGGGATGGAGGGAGTAGATTTGAAACATCGCTCAAGAGTCTGAGAGATTACCAAGTTACCACCAGGTAAAAGTTTTAAAAAAAAAGTTACCACCATGTAAAGGACCACACCTATAGGCTAGAGGAGGCCATTAGCATTCATCTCGTAGAGAAGGAATGAATAGTCCACCAAACTGTCACACTTGTGTGAGTAATGCTCTCCGTACATATCGCCCATTATATATACAACTCCCATACTTACCAAACTACATTGATCCTCCATCCACAGTTCTATACATATTATTAATGGGAGGTGATATTCTTGGTTTCGTTCCGCATCGTTTGGTCCCGCTTTGATTAATTTCACGTGCGCTATTTGGTTTCGTTCGGTGTCACGTTCGCCATCTGGTTTTGTTCGGTTTCATGTATGCTATCTTTTCGTACATCGCACGCAGGCTCACGCTAGGCTTCGTACTGGCCAGTCCACCTCACTATACAAAACTGATTCTTATCAATTTATATACGTTCAGCACCATTGTCTATCGTAAGCTAATTAAACGGGATCTCTCACATGCAAGGTGTGAGGGGCTTTACACGCTGTATGACAGCACTATAAAACATGGATTTTTCTGGGATGAATGAGTGCATAATTGTAGGATCATGGGCTAATGTAAGTTAAAATTCTTGTGGGCTGGAAAAACGTGCATAATTAAAGGAGGGGCTGATGATATTGTGGGCTGGAAGATAAGGATCGAAAGACGTGCATAATTGAAGGATCATGGGCTGAGGTAAACTAAAATTTCTACGGGCTAGAAAAACGTGAATAATTAAAGGAGGAACTGACGATATTGTGGACTGGAAGACAAGGATGAAAAAACATGAACAATTGAAGGATTATGGGCTGATGTAAAATAAATTTCCTGTGGGCTGGAAAAAACAAGCATACTTAGAGGTGGAGCTGATGACATTCCTGTGGGCTGGAAGATAAAGGCCGTTCTTATTTAATAGTGGGAGCTGATGGTGTCTTCTCGGATTGCAAGGGTGTCGGTGCGCAAAAAAAATTGTTAGTTAGTTTCTTTTTTATGTTTTCTTGTGCGCGTTTTCTTTCTGTTGCTATTTTTAACACTTTTGTAATTATCTATGCAAAGAAATTAGTATTAAGAATAGCTTGATTTGGTGCAAATGTAGTATAAAAAAAGGCATTTCCCTATATGTTGTTAGAGGTACTGCAAGTCATATGTGATTAATTCCTTGTTGATAATGCTTTAATTTCTAGAATTTGGCAGGTGCCTCCCTTTGCCGGATGTTGCATTGTTGGTCGCTTTGTTGCCGGATATTGCATTGTTGGTTGCTTTGGTGGATGAGACAAATGCATTTTTATATGCGGCCTCTCAATTCACATCCTCCAAAGAGGTGAACTCTTCGTCCTGTCACGTAAGAACTGTTGGCCTAGCACATGTATACAAGCAGATAAATCCAACAGTTACATCATGTAGGTGTTGCTGTCAAGTTGCCGTTCCAGTTAATTAGGATGCAGTGTCAAGTTTTGCTGAAGTCATGCCCATGGATTCAGCTATGTCACTGCAACAACAATGCAAATTAGTTCATAACATACAACAATGCTCTACACTAGAATTAGAGAATTCGGGAATTATGGGCACTGTACTAGCCAGCACTGCCATTCTGCCCCAACATGTCAGCGGACAATTTACCACTTACCAGTACCAACTTTTTGTTGAATGGGAAGTTGAATTGTGGTTGTCCTGAAACAGCGTGGCAAAGCTTTCTAAAACTTCAAACTCGGAGTCAATTCATTCTTTGCTCACTCAGAAATCTGAGTAATGGATAGCCTTCATCTATTTGTGTACCCCCGTAACATGTCAGCTTGAACATCAGAGCAAGCTGCACTGAACTATGTACCTTACGGACATCTAAATTTCAGTTAGATGTAAAAATGGATGTCACCAATTGAGTTTTCATCAGGTTATTCAGATTATTTATATGAGAAAAGTATATTTTTCGTCGCTGAACTTTCTTGAAAGTATAGAAATGGACCCTCAACTCTAAAACCGGCAAATCTTAGTCCCTCGACTTCTCAAACCAGATTACTTTAATCCCTTGACTCATCAAAGTGGTTTTCATGCTGACTTGGCATTTTTGACCACTAATGGACCACGTGGTAATCTTCTTCGTCCTTCCCGTTTTAATTTAGCTGAGCATTTCATCAAGCAGTTGACGAGAGTCGAGCAACAAGAGAAGACCTTGTTTGGCTCGCGGCGGCACACGCAGAGGGCGGCCAGAGAGCTGAGGCTAGGCGAGCCTTGTGGGGCAAGCGGGGTAGAAGCAGGGCTATCACGGCTAGCAGCACGGAGGCACATGGCGGCTTGGCCTCAACACAGGTGAAATCATAACACGGCTAAGTGCTCATGGAATGCCATTGCCAGCGACGGTGCCGTGTCTCCGCATTGTTCAGTTCACGTCACATCCATCACATGCATGCTGCATGTCGTGGAACAGGACACGGACAACAGAGCGTTGGCTGGACGCTCGCTTGTCTGTGGGTGTCGCTGGATGTTGAGCTTTGCTCTGTTGCATAAGGCGGCAAAATTTGGCGTTTTGACCCTTTTTACTAAGAAATTCGGGATCTGACCCCTGTCTGGAAATATTTCGGGATCTAACCCTTTTGACTATCGCCAGTCCTCCTGGCGGTAGGTTTGCACGTCTTACCGCCGTCTGTTGGGGAATGTAGTAATTTCAAAAAAATTCCTACGCACACGCAAGATCATGGTGATGCATAGCAACGAGAGGAAAGAGTGTTATCTACGTACCCTCGTAGACCGAAAGCGGAAGCGTTAGCACAACGCGGTTGATGTAGTCGTACGTCTTCACGATCCGACCAATCAAGTACCGAACGCACGGAACCTCCGAGTTCAGCGCACGTTCAGCCCGATGACGTCCCTCGAACTCCGATCCAGCCGAGTGTTGAGGGAGAGTTTCGTCAGCACGACGGCGTGGTGACGATGATGATGTTCTACCGACGCATGGCTTCGCCTAAGCACCGCTACAGTATTATCGAGGTGGACTATGATGGAGGGGGGCACCGCACACGGCTAAGAGATCAATGATCAATTGTTGTGTCTATGGGGTGCCCCCCTGCCCCCGTATATAAAGGAGCAAGGGGGGAGAGGTGCGGCCAGGAGGAGTCCTACTCCTACCGGGAGTAGGACTCCCCCCCTTTTCCCTAGTTGGATTAGGACTTGGGGGGGAAGGAGGAGAGAGGGGAAAGGAAAGGGGGGGCGCCCCCCCCTCCTTATCCAATTCGGACTGGGGGGGTGGGGGTGAGGGGCGCGCGGCTGCCCCTTGGCCGCCTCTCCTCTTCCTCCACTTGGGCCCATAAGGCCCAATAGCCTCCGTGGGTTCCGGTAACCCCTCCCGTACTCCGGTAAAATCACTATTTCACCCGGAACACTTCCGATATCCAAACATGGCTTCCAATATATCAATCTTCATGTCTCGACCATTTTGAGACTCCTCGTCATGTCTATGATCACATCCGGGACTCTGAACAACCTTCGATACATCAAAACACATAAACTCATAATAAAACTGTCATTGTAACGTTAAGCGTGCGGACCCTACGGGTTCGAGAACTATGCAGACATGACCGAGACATGTCTCCGATCAATAACCAATAGCGGAACCTGGATGCTCATATTGGCTCCTACATATTCTACGAAGATCTTTATCGGTCAGACCGCATAACAACATAAGTTGTTCATGTTGTCATCGGTGCGCTTAATGGAAGCTCGCTGCTGCTAATAGCTATAGCGCGCTTCCCCTGTGCGCGCTACTGCTACAACCGCGCTGCTGCTAACTTTTCTCCACTCGCTACTGCTAATTTTAGTAGTTTTTTTTCCGGCATATTTGTTTTGTATTTGAACAGGCTTTATAGAAGAATCTTTAGCACATAAAAATGTCATCATGATACACATACAAATGCCTGCGAGACCACAAATGTAATCATAGCATATACATACAAATACTCTCGTCATAATCATCATCCAACACAAAGTGGTATCTTGTCATCACCTCGAAAATAGCGATACATGCAAGTCTCGAATACTTGCAACTACAACGTCATCCATCTAAAGAAAGGTATACGCGAGAAGAGCTATCACTATGAGTGAGAGTGGAACTATGCAGTACATGAGATGGCGGTTACGAGTCCTCTGTCGCGCTAGCGTGAACCTCAAGTAACTAGCTTCTCCTTCTTGTCTGCTTTTGAAGCCTTTGTGGCTGGCGTCCGAGAACCCATTCACTTGTGCCTGACACTCATGCCACTCGTTGTACACCCCCGGAACCTTCCCTTTGTACACGACATAGCAGTTCCATCTCGCCATCAAGAAACTAGGTACCTGTTAGAGATGCATGTTCATGAAGAGGATGTACAATCATATATATGCAACAAAATATACTAGAGAACACCGAAAAAGAAAGGGTTAGCAACTAGATGCGACATACAGTACGCAAATTAATTAACTAGAGGTACGCAGGTCATCGTACGCAAACTAACAAAGTAGCGTTACGCAAGTTCGGCAGGGATCGTGGACATCACAAAGTTTCATCGCTACAAATACTATACAAGTTCAACCGACACATATCATCATCATCGGCATCATAAATCACTAGAAGTTCCATCCTTCCATATCATCGAGGATGGACCCTAGCTTCTTGAACGACGGCGTGAGGTCTAGACGTTGCATGCCTATGCGAGTTCGGACGTCAGCTCGCGATATAGGGCCGTGGTGGAACATCCCCTTCTCATCGACGACTTCTTGCATGATGATCATCGCAATGTCACTTTGGATGCGAAAGAAGTCATCTCTAAGTTTATAATCTGCTTCTCCATGAGATTCTAGCCACTTGTGGATATGATCATCATTTCTGCTTCTCATGCGAAGCTTTTGGTGATCCGTGTTGAACTGAATCATGAGATGGAGGATGTATAATCCATCCTTCTTGCTTGGTTTTGGGACTTGGATGCAGGAGAAGTTAGTTTTATGCGCGAAACCCATCTTCTTGTTCCTTTGTTTCCTGATCTGCATGTGGCCACCTCTAAAGCTGAAGCCTTGGAGAGCATCATCTAGAATATTCATTATGTGGGTGTAGTCTTTTTTCTCGTAGTCTCTGGAAGGGTCAAAATACACGGCGTGGGAGACTTGCGGATAAAGAACGATAAGGACGGCGCGCCCGTTGCCGCGGGGAAAAGACACCTCAAATTATTCCCCATAGAGAGAGAAGGAATGATTGAAATGTAAAGGGTTGTCGAAACTGACTTACTTTGGATGATAAGGCACGAGGACAATTTCCCGGTCCTTATTCTGTACACCATGAAGTTTTGGAGGTACTCCCTAGCAGTTTCACGCTCGAAGTCGCCGAGACTCAAGAAAGACTCGTGCATGTAGTACGGATCCGCCACACAGATTTGCGAGACTTCTTCACTGTTCATGACGGAGCTCATATGTAGCGCAAAAAGGCGGACGATTGTAAAATCGAGCCGCCTTGTCAGAAACATCTCAAAGATATGGTCAAACCGTAGGAAGAACACCTCCGCGGGCCGTGTCTTGACGTAGCACTTCCCCTCAGGCACACGAGCCGCGTATGTTGGATATCCTAGATCCTTTGAGGCTAGTAGGCTTTTCTCAGTCGACAGCACATGGTCGTGCAGTCTCCTGAGATCCCCTGATAGTGCCTCCAGCGGTTTCAGCGCTAGCATCGGCTCGCCTGTGAGATGGAACATGGCCGCACCTTTCACGGGTACACGCTCTTCAGAATGCATCGTCTGGCTGCTATGTGCTCTGGCTTGTTTGGAGGCAGCTATCTTCCCCGATCTCTTTCTCTCCTTTTTCTTGGGCACACCTTCTAGACCCTTCCTTAACCCCTGCCCCAGTGTTCCCGGGCTATGTACTGTATGACCCTCGCGCTGGGATAGTTGAGCCTGTGTTGAGGCGGCATCTTCAGGCGTGTCCTGTGAGGATTTCATGAAGAGAGACTTTTTGCAATCCCTGCTACGACCTTCTTGCCCGGGCATATCATCCATATCCTCATTAGCAAGCTGATAGCCCGATTCGTCATATGGTTGACTCATCAATTCTATGTCACAATCATACGCGTTTGTATTGAGGAAATCCATAGGGTCGACCTCCATCTCATCATCCATTCTCTGTTCTACAGGACAAATTACATCAGCCAGCACTATTGCACCCCCTTCATCATGTCGTCCGCCCCTCTCACCCGACACTACAGGAGCTGGTAATTGCGTAGGCGGGGTGGTGGTCTCTGCACATGCTTGTTGATGTGTGGTTATTGGTGTGCTCTCGATCGGCTCCAGACGAATAAGATTCTTTGGCCATAGCAGCACCCAACCCTTGCAGCTTCCAATCCGTGGCGGGGTCTCGTCGTCTGCTCCCACATGCTGTACTGGAGGAGGCAAATCCTCGTGCCCCGATTTCACACTGGACAAGCTAACCCTGAAGTGCCCAGCAGGGATCGGCTGGTTATGAAACGTGGGTTGCAAGGGGTCCATTATCATCCCCTTTCCCACGTCCACCTTCTGGCCTTTGATCAAGTAGAGTATGGTGCACGGGGTTTCTTTCGCCTGCAAACACATATGTCTGTGGCGTAAAACATCCGAAAGGCAACAAAAATGGAATATTATATATATATGGTGGTGCGACATGTAATTACCGTGATGGCGGCGAGCTCAGCCAAAGACGAAGGCCCACCGAGCGCGCCAGAGACTGAGGGCGGGCTGCCATGAGCGGGAGCGGCTGCGAGAGGAGGCCCGGTTGCGTGGGCAAGTGATGGTGCGATGATGTTGTTGTTCATGGATTTGCTCCCGTTGAAACTGGGCAACGGGAAATCATGTACCGTCTTGTCTGGATTTTCCTTCGTCCAGTTGATGATAACTGGAACCAAGTTAGTAGCGAAATCATTTCTGCAGGCAGTTACAGCTGCATTGACTGCCTGCTGTAACAACTCATATTTGTCCTCGACTGCTTTTTTCGCGTCCTCAATTGCTTTTTTCTCGACCGCAAGCTTCACCTTCACGTCGATGTCCGCCTGACTAAACTTCTTTTTCTGCTTCTTGGCCTCCGGGCCCTCGTTGTAAAACACCTTCCATGTGGCGCCGTCTCCAGCGTCGTGCACACGACCATATTGCGGCCGCTGGCCCAAAGGGAGTCCCTTAAGTTCGTTCAAGGCCCGGTTGAGAGGGGTGTCCCACTTGGGCCTCATCGGAGAAGTAGGGCTTTCGGCTGCAAGCTGGTGTTGCTTCTCCAGTAGTCTAATCAATTTCCTCGTGATCTTGTCCGTGTAAAAAACCGTTTTCTCCTTGTCCCACTTGTAGCGGGCCCTGATGAAGTCATGCTCCAAGGGGTTGGTGAACTTCGCGAAGGGGTCTGGGAGACCCGTGGCTTCACGTTCCGCGTCCTCCTTATCCCATATGGGCCTTTTACCGAGGTAGCCACGGCTTCCAAGGCGATGCTTCCCCGTGTTCCTTTGCGGAAGGCTCTTGAATTTCACAGCCTTAGCCTTGGCGTCCTCGGTAGCGCAAGTGTCCTTGAACTTTTCGAACTCCTCTTCCGTAAGTGTCGGATTTTCCTCCAGAATCTTGTGTTGGGGAACGTTGCAGAAAACAACAATTTTCCTACTCGTTTCACCAAGATCATCTAGGACTTCATCTAGCAACGAGTCATCTAATGCATCTACATACCTTTGTTGATGGCGCACGGAAGCTTTCAAAAGAACGGTGATGATGTAGTCGTACTCGACGTGATCCAAATCACCGATGACCAGCGCCGAACGGACGGCACCTCCGCGTTCAACACACGTACGGGACGGGAGACGTCTCCTCCTTCTTGATCCAGCAAGGGGGGAGGAGAGGTTGATGAAGATCCAGCAGCACGACGACGTGGTGGTGGATGCAGGGCGTCACAGAAGCAGGGCTTCGCCAAGACTACGAGGGAGAGACGTAACGGGGAGAGAGGGAGGCGCCAGGGGCTGGTGTATGAAATCCCTCCTCTCCCCCACTATATATAGGAGGGCCAAGGGGGGGTGGTGCGCAGGCTAGGAGATCTGATCTCCTAGGTGCGGCGGCCAGGGGAGGGTTTCCCTCCCCCCCAAGGCACCTCGGGGTGCCTTCCACCACTTGGACTCCTCCTTGGTGAAACCATAGGCGCATGGGCCTAGTAGGGCTGGTGCCCTTGGCCCATGTAGGCCAAGGCGCACCCCCTACAGCCCATGTGGCCCCCCGGGACAGGTGGCCCCACCCGGTGGGCCCACGGGACCCCTCCGGTGGTCCCGGTACAATACCGATAACCCCGAAACTTGTCCCGATGGCCGAAACAACATTTCCTATATATAATTCTTTACCTCCGGACCATTCTGGAACTCCTCGTGACGTCCGGGATCTCATCCGGGACTCCGAACAACATTCGGGTTACTGCATATACTTATCTTCACAACCCTAGCGTCACCGAACCTTAAGTGTGTAGACCCTACGGGTTCGGGAGACAAGCAGACATGACCGAGACGACTCTCCGGCCAATAACCAACAGCGGGATCTGGATACCCATGTTGGCTCCCACATGCTCCACGATGATCTCATCGGATGAACCACGATGTCGAGGATTCAATCAACCTCGTACTCAATTCCCTTTGTCAATCGATATGTTACTTGCCCGAGATTCGATCGTCAGTATCCCAATACCTCGTTCAATCTCGTTACCGACAAGTCACTTTACTCGTACCGTAATGCATGATCCCGTGACCAGACACTTGGTCACTTTGAGCTCATTATGATGATGCATTACCGAGTGGGCCCAGCGATACCTCTCCGTCATACGGAGTGACAAATCCCAGTCTTGATCCATGTCAACCCAACAGACACTTTCGGAGATACCCGTAGTCTACCTTTATAGTCACCCAGTTACGTTGTGACGTTTGGTATACCGAAAGCACTCCTACGGTATCCGGGAGTTACACGATCTCATGGTCTAAGGAAAAGATACTTTGACATTGGAAAACTCTAGCAAACGAACTATACGATCTTGTGCTATGTTTAGGATTGGGTCTTGTCCATCACATCATTCTCCTAATGATGTGATCTCGTTATCAATGACATCCAATGTCCATAGTCAGGAAACCATGACTATCTGTTGATCAACGAGCTAGTCAACTAGAGGCTTACTAGGGACATGTTGGTGTCTGTTATTCACACATGTATTACGATTTCCAGATAACACAATTATAGCATGAATAAAGACAATTATCATGACCAAGGAAATATAATAATAATGCTTTTATTATTGCCTCTAGGGCATATTTCCAACATCTTGGACAACGGTTCCTTAGCCTCAATAGCTCGTTTCACCCTCGATTTCCAGGAGGCCAAATCATTGCTGAACATGCCCATGGCGTGATTGTTAATCTTTTTCATCTTCGGATCATCCCACGGTTGTTCTATGTTATCATCCCGGTCGGGGAACTTGAATCTCTTGTGCAACTTCGTTAGGAGCAACTGCGTCAAATGTTCTTTACTCCTTAAGTCATCGTCGTTGATGCTTGCGCATTCCCGTAGGATGCATCCTACTTGGTTCCCATAGCACTTGCGAGGTTCTTCCGGCTCTAACGGCTCAAACTTGCCAGGTGCCATCTTTGTGATCACAAGTCGTCCAATCCCTAGTTTGTTAGGTTTGCGTATCCTCTGCTTCTTATGCTTCCTCTTTTCGGTACCGGCATCGGCGTCGGTATCTTCCCCGCCAGTACCTTCCCCACCGGTCTCGGCGCCGCCATCGGTGCCGGCGCCGTCGGTGTCGGTGTCGGTGTCAGTACCATCATCGAGGGGGACCTGCAAACCTTGCTTAGCAGTCAAAAAGTCGAGGTAGTCTTGTTCACCCTCATAATCCATCTCGTCGGCATCTTGGTCAGAAGGCCCAGCTTCTTCGTTGTTCGACATGTTTCCTATGATTAAGTGTCCTCATTTATTTCTAAAAGTATGAATAAATGAGAAATGTGATAAAAAAGAAATCTATGTGCCAGCACTTGATATGCCAACTATGTAGCACAAATCATGCCTTTATTCACGGGAAATTTCGGCATGACCTTTGTTAAAAAATGGACATATCGAGCGCCTGAAATTCACCGGAACGGAAATGAATCAAAATTCCGGCGTAACATAGGCCACTCGGATCATTTACCAAAACATGACATGTCCAAAACATGACATATCCACATATCACATGTCCAGTTCAAATTTGCATATAAATTCAGCAAATTTTGAAACCTATCTAAATTCATAACTAAATAGATAACCTAATTAACATAACTAAAACCTAAGTAAATTAACCCTAGCTAGCAGAGAGAGAGAGGGGGGGTGGTTTACAGAGGGTGCAGGGCGAGGAGGCAGGCCCGACGACGGCCGAGGTTGGGAGGGGAGGAAGCAGAGGAGGGAGGCGAGGGCCGACGGGTCGGGGGCGAGCGTGCCGGGGTCGGGGGCGAGCGCCGGCGCCGGGGCCGAGCGCGCCTGGGTCGGGGGCGGCGGGGTCGGGGGCAAGCGCGCCGGGGTCGGGCGCGGCGGGGTCGGGGGCGAGCGCGCCGGGGTCGGGGGCGGGCGCGGCGGTGCGACGGGGCCGGGGAAGAGAGTGGTGATTTGGGGGGAAAAGGTGGGATGAAGCAGGGAGAGGGAGAATTTTGGGTTAAGTGGACATAGCAGTAGCGCGTTTACACGAAACGCGCTACTACTATTACGAGCAGCGATAGCGATTTTCTGCAGAAACCGCTACTGCTACCTTGACTAGCTGTAGCTCTTTTTCACTAAAGCGCTACTGCTATAACCAGTTTCCCTTTTTTCTTTTCCTCAGCATAATAGGAACATATATATTACATCATTGGACCCTTGCATAATAATGGCCAAGTGTGTATACAAAATAGGAATATATATATATTACATCATTTGACCCATGCATAATAATGGCTAAGTGTGTATACAAAATAGGAACATATATATATTACATCATTGGACCCATGCATAATAATGGCTAATTAAGTGTGTATACAAAATAGGAACATATATATATATTACATCATTTCCTCGGCGCTGACGTTTTCGTTTTTGAGTCAGCTTCTTTCCCTTCTTGTTCGTCGAAGAATAATTGAGCCCCTCATTGTGACTTTGCCTTTTCCATGGAGTACGATTTTTCTTTGGTAATGTAGTATTGATTCTTCTTTTGACGTATACTTCATCATCATCGTCATCTTCCCTCATTGGGTTGCCATACTGATCATAGTCTTCCTCGTTGGCGACTCCATCCATTCCAATGATGTTTCTTTTGCCTTTCCTCACGACAACACGACTGGGATTGCATGGGTCGGTTATGAAGAAGCATTGTGTCACGTGCTTAGCATGTACCCATGGCTCGTTTTTTGCGATAGCATTCACGGTAGCGCTCTTGGCGTCGGGTATAGTCATGGTAGTGAAATCCGGCTATCTCTTTTGACATTCTTAGCCCGTCTGACACGGAACATCGTCGTGTTGTGCAGTCCAGAGTAGTCAAGCTCCCAGATCTCCTCGACCCTTCCATAAAATCGTTCAGTTGCGCCGTTGTCGCTGCCAGTCATGCATTCCATCGTCACCCCTGAGTTCTGATATTCATCACTGTCCATATCTTTGGCCTCCGTGTAGAACGTGTATCCGTTGATATCATATGCCTGATAGGTTACGAGGTTGGGCGATGGGCCATGTGCTAAGGTGTATATGAGCAATCCGTCCATAGAGCCCTCCTCCGGGGGATTAGCAATAATATGCTCTTTGAACCAATGCAGGAAAGTGGAGTTGTGCTCTCTAGTAACTTTGGCGTCCGTCCTGCATACCCCCCGGTCGTGATACTTGTTTGCGATAATTTCTTTATGCAGTGCCACAAAAGGATCTACCTCGTCTAGGTGTTGTAGCACTACCATGTTTGCTCTGTCAAAGTCGTTGCATCGATCTGAGTATGCCACGTGCAGTTCCCTGCGACAGTTGCAGTGACCTTCTCCTTCGAGCCTCCCATCGTGCTTGTTAACGGGCAAACCAACACTAACACCAGGCGGCTGGTCTGCGCCATATAGAAAATTCTCACAGAAAGATATGCACTCTTGTGTCAAATAGCCCTGGACGATGCTTCCATCCGGACGGGACATGTTACGAACGAAATCTTTGATGATCCCATTCATCCTCTCAAACGGCATCATGTTGTGCAGGAATGACGGCCCCAGGTCTATTATGTCATCCACAATATGGACACACAGATGCACCATCACGTCAAAGAACGCGGGCGGGAAGTACATCTCAAGTTCATTCAGTATCACAACGATCTCTTCCTGTAGCCTTCGGAGCTGCTTCACACTGATCGACTAAAGAGAGATGACGTCGAAAAAGTTGCAGAGACCAATAAGCGTGTCACGGACGTGCTTGTCCATTATCCCTCTAAGGGCAACAGGTAATATCTGCGTCATCATCACATGACAGTCATGAGACTTCATCCCGCTGAACCTTTTCTTGTCCGTGTCTAGATATCTACTTATCTTGCCACAGTAACCGGAACTAACTTTGACTCCGGTAAGACACTTAAAGAATTGATTGATCTCAGCCTGACTTAAGGTGAAGCAAGAAGGGGGCAATAATCCTCATTCTTTATTTTCTTGCCCTTCTTCTCCCGTGCCTCTGTCTCCGTCTCTGTCTTGTCTGACATTTTACGAGGCGGCATGTGTAGATCTTCCCTGATTTTCAAATATTGCAAGTCTTTTCTTGCTTTCGGCCCATCCTTGGTCTTATCCGGCATGTTCATCAGTGTTGCGAGCAAGCTCTCAAGGACATTCTTACAGATATGCATTTGATCAAGGCAATGAGGTGTATCGAGTTTGTGCCAGTACTCCAAGTCCCAGAACACAGACCTCGTCTTCCATACCTTCAGCAGCGGCTCCGGTGCCTTTCTCATCGTCTTTCCCGGCGCGGGGCACTCCTTCCAGTTTTTCAACAGCTCATCGATTTCGGCACCGCTCCGCTTACGTGGAGGTCCTCAATGCTCAGCGTGACCATTGAATAGATCCCAAGGTTTCTCCACGGGTCGTCCTGTTCGAGCCATCTTCGATGCCCCATGTACACGATTTTCCCAGACCCGCCATCTTTCCTTGACATTAGCTGCTGAGACGTTGTATCATCCATGCACCGCGTGCATCCGCAATATCCATGGCACACCTGGCCTGCCACATATCCGTAACCAAGATAGTCGTGCACTGTCGTGATCAGCGCGGCTCTCATGTTGAAATACTCGCCTTTGCTGGCGTCCCATGTCTTGGCCGGTGTTTTCCATAACGTGTCTAACTCCTCCTGAAGTAGCCCCAAATACAAATTAATATTATTTCCTGGTTGTTTCGGCCCTTGAATAAGCATGCTCATGTGAATGTACTTCGATTTCATGCACAACCAGGGGGGAGGTTGTACATCCATACAAACACGGGCCATGTGCTATGGTTGGTGCTCTGGTTGCCAAATGGATTCATGCCATCGGTACACGCCCCGAGCACGATGTTCCTTGCATCACATTCAAAATACCGATAGAAGCTGTTCAACGCTCTCCACTGGCTTCCATCCTTGACGTGTCTCAGCTTCGGATCATCTCCATCGTCGGGCTTCTTCCTCTCCGCGTGCCAGCGCATTAGCTTTGCTTCCTTGGGATCTACAAAATACCTCTGGAGACGGGGAGTGATCGGTAAGTACCATACAACTTTTTGGGGACATTTCTTCCCGGCCTTCTTGTATCGAGAAGCATTGCACACCGGACAACTTGTTTTTTCCGCGTGCTCCTTCCGATAAATTATGCAATCGTTGATGCATGCATGGTATCTAACGTGTGGCAGATCAAGAGGGCACACGATCTTCTTGGCCTCATCAACACTACTAGGACATAGATTACCCTCGGGAAGAACATCCTTTAGGTACTTGAGATGCTCATCGAGGCTAGTGTCGGTCCATTTGTTTTTAGCCTTCGTCTTCAGGAGTTGGAGCGTGAAACTCAAGCGGGTCACCTCAGGATTGCAACCATCATACAATGGAGTGTTCGAGTCTACCACCAGTTGTTCCAGCTTAGCCTCCTCTCTAGAAGCAGCTCTCTCAGTACTCGTCTCCTTGCGAAGCAATGCTTGAACATGAGGGTCCCGCACGATTGAACTTAGTACCGACGAACTCTGCTGCGTGGAGTCCATGTCGTTCTCTCCGCCGCCATGTCCGGCCCCTTCTCCGCCGCCATGTCCGGCCTCTTCCCCGCCGCCATTATCGATCATCTCTTCGTCTTGCCCCGTGTCATCATTGCCTGCCCCGTCGGCATCCTCAACATCGTCATCCTCATCTTCAATTATCCACCGAGTATAGCCATCCATGAAACCAGTCATGAGCAGGTGCGCTTCGACACGACCATCGACATGGGGGTCAGGCCAAACTATTCCTTTGCATTTTCGACACGGACACAAAACCTCTGTCAGGTTATTTTCCTTCATGTCCTGCACTGCCGACCGCAACCACCTGTCCACCATCGTTCCACTGACCATCGTCAACTCTGCACGGTAATAATAAACAAATTGATTACAAAAATGCGTGCATTCATCAAAGTCATACAAAAATTCGGCATGACCTTCCTTAAAAATAGGACATATATAGATCTAGAGTTTGCCCGGAATTCGCCGAAACGGAAATAAATCGACATTTCGGCAAAACATAGGCAACTCAAATGCACAATTTGGCGTCAACTCATGCCACACACACAATTTCCATAAAAATATCACACACACATGCATAAACATATTTCCATTTTGCAAGAGCATGAAATATTAATCACACCTCTATCTCGAGATCGAGCACACGGTGGAGATGATGATGTAGGGAGGTCAAAAGTGCACAGAGCTCTTCTTGACAAAGAAAGATCTAGTTAGGGGGCAAATAGGTCACTTAACTAAATGCTACATCTACCTAGCTAGCTAATTTGGGAGGAGACAACTTCAACTAGTGGAGGGGGGGAGGAAAAAGAGAAAGGAGATGAATTAATGGAGGTGGTGTAGTTATAGCTAGGAGTAATGAAGAGAGAGATAGGTAGGTAGAAGAGGGAGAGTAATGGGGGGAGAAGTATTGAGGAAGAAGAAGAGTGAGAGAGGGAGGATGTGGGAGGTAGGGGAAAGGGAGGAGAGGAGATGGGGAGGGGGAGGTGGAAAAGGTGGTGGGTGCTGCGTCTTAGCAGTAGTGCGGGAGAAAAAGCGCGTTGCTGCTAAGAGCGTAGCAACATCGCGCTTTCCTGTCACGCGCTAAACGGGCCAACCCTGTGCACAATTTCAAAATTAGCAGCAGCAAGATGACAAAAAAGCGCGCTACTACTATGGCATTAGCAGCAGCGCGCTTCCTGGCGCCACGCTACTGGTAAACTTATGTCGCTGTGTACTGTCGGTGGATTTTTGTAGCAGCGCGGTTTAAGCGTCACGCGCTACTGCTAAGTTTGCACCAGTAGCGAGCTTTCCGTAGCCGCGCTGCAACTACTTAGCAGCAGCGCCTCTTTTTATGCCGCGCTACTGCTAAGATTCTGTTTATAAGGTTTTCCCTAGTAGTGCATGAAGAAAGCAATAGCAACATACTAAACGATCGTGTGCTAAGCTAACGGAATGGGTCATGTCAATCACATCATTCTCCTAATGATGTGATCCCGCTAATCAAATGACAACTCATGTCAATGGCTAGGAAACGTAACCATCTTTGATCAACGAGCTAGTCAAGTAGAGGCATACTAGTGACACTCTGTTTGTCTATATATTCACACATGTATTATGTTTCCGGTTAATACAATTCTAGCATGAATAATAAACATTTATCATGAAATAAGGAAATAAATAATAACTTTATTATTGCCTCTAGGGCATATTTCCTTCAGTCTCCCACTTGCACTAGAGTCAATAATCTAGTTCACATCGCCATGTGATTTAACACCAATAGTTCACATCGTCATGTGACCAACACCCAAAGGGTTTACTAGAGTCAATAAGTTCACATCGCTATGTGATTAACACCCGAAGAGTACTACGGTGTGATCATGTTTTGCTTGTGAGAGAAGTTTACTCAACGGGTCTGCCACATTCAGATACGCATGTATTTTGCAAATTTCTATGTCAACAATGCTCTGCATGGAGCTACTCTACCTAATTGCTCCCACTTTCAATATATATCCAGATTGAGATTTAGAGTCATCTGGATCAGTGTCAAAACTTGCATCGACGTAACCCTTTACGATGAATCTTTTGTCACCTCCATAATCGAGAAACATATCCTTATTCCACTAAGGATAATTTTGACCGCTGTCCAGTGATCTACTCCTAGATCACTATTGTACTCCCTTGCCAAACTCAGTGGTAGGGTATACAATAGATCTGGTACACAGCATGGCATACTTTGTAGAACCTATGGATGAGGCATAGGGAATGACTTTCATTCTCTTTCTATCTTCTGCCGTGGTCGGGCTTTGAGTCATACTCAATTTCACACCTTGTAACATAGGCAAGAACTCTTTCTTTGACTGTTCCATTTTGAACTACTTCAAAATCTTGTCAAGGTATGCACTCATTGAAAAAACGTATCAAGCGTCTTGATCTATCTTTATAGATCTTGATGCTCAATATGTAAGCAGCTTCACCGAGGTCTTTCTTTGAAAAACTCCTATCAAACACTCCTTTATGCTTTGCAGAATAATTCTATATTATTTCCGATCAACAATATGTCATTCACATATACTTATCAAAAATGATGTAGTGCTCCCACTCACTTTCTTGTAAATACAGGCTTCACCGCAAGTCTGTATAAAATTGTATGCTTTGATCAACTTATCAAAGCGTATATTCCAACTCCGAGATGCTTGCACCAGTCCATAGATGGATCGCTGGAGCTTGCATATTTTGTTAGCACCTTTAGGATTGACAAAACCTTCTGGTTGCATCATATACAACTCTTCTTTAAGAAATCCATTAAGGAATGTAGTTTTGACATCCATTTGCCAGATTTCATAAAATGTGGCAATTTGCTAACATGATTCGGACAGACTTAAGCATCGCTACGAGTGAGAAAATCTCATCATAGTCAACACCTTGAACTTTGTCAAAAACAATTTTCCGACAAGTCTAGCTTTGTAGATAGTAACACTACTATCAGCGTCCGTCTTCCTCTTGAAGATCCATTTAATCTTAATGTCTCGCCGATCATTGGGCAAGTCAATCAAAGTCCATACTTTGTTCTTATACATGGATCCCATCACAGATTTCATGGCCTCAAACCATTTCGTGGAATCTGGGCTCATCATCGCTTCCTCATAGTTCGTAGGTTCGTCATGGTCAAGTAACATGACCTCCAGAATAGGATTACCGTACAACTCTGGTGTGGATCTCACTCTGGTTGACCTACGAGGTTCGGTAGTAACTTGATCTGAAGTTTCATGATCATCATCATTAACTTCATCACTATTTGGTGTAGGCGTCACATGAACCGGTTTCTGTGATGAAATATTTTCCAATAAGGGAGCAGGTACAGTTACCTCATAAAGTTCTACTTTCCTCCCACTCACTTCTTTCGAGAGAAACTCCCTCTCTAGAAAGGATCCATTCTTAGCAACGAATGTCTTGCCTTCGGATCTGTGATAGAATGTGTACCCAACAGTCTCCTTTGGGTATCCTATGAAGACACATTTCTCCGATTTGGGTTCGAGCTTATCAGGTTGAAACTTTTGATCACATAAGCATCGCAGCCCCAAACTTTAAGAAACGACAATTTTGGTTTCTTGCCAAACCATAGTTCATAAGGCGTCGTCTCAACGGATTTCGATTGTGCCCTATTTAACGTGAATGCGGCCGTCTCTAAAGCATAACCCCAAAATGATAGCGGTAAATCAGTAAGAGACATCATAGATCGCACCATATCTAGTAAAGTACGATTACGACGTTCGGACACACCATTAGGCTGTGGTGTTCCGGGTGGCGTGAGTTGCGAAACTATTCCGCATTGTTTCAAATGTAGACCAAACTCGTAACTCAAATATTCTCCTCCATGATCAGATCGCAGAAACTTTATTTTCTTGTTACGATGATTTTCAACTTCACTCTGAAATTCTTTGAACTTTTCAAATGTTTCGGACTTATGCTTCATTAAATAGATATACCATATATGCTTAAATCATCTGTGAAAGTGAGAAAATAACGATATCCGCCACGAGCCTCAACATTCATCGGACCACATACATCTGTATGTATGATTTCCAACAAATCTGTTGCTCTCTCCATAGTACCGGAGAACGGCGTTTTAGTCATCTTGCCCATGAGGTACGGTTCGCAAGTACCAAGTGATTCATAATCAAGTGGTTCCAGAAGTCCATCAGTATGGAGTTTGTTCATGTGCTTTACACCGATATGACCTAAACGGCAGTGGCACAAATAAGTTGCACTATCATTATCAACTCTGCATCTTTTGGCTTCAACATTATGAATATGTGTATCACTACTTTCGAGATTCATCAAAAATAGACCACTCTTCAAGGGTGCATGACCATAAAAGATATTACTCATGTAAATAGAACAACCATTATTCTCTGATTTAAATGAATAACCGTCTCGCATCAAACAAGATCCAGATATAATGTTCATGCTCAACGCTGGCACAAATAACAATTATTTAGGTCTAAAACTAATCCCGAAGATAGATGTAGAGGTAGCATGCCGACCGCGATCACATCGACTTTGGAACCATTTCCCACGCGCATCGTCACCTCGTCCTTTGCCAGTGTTCGCTTAATCCGTAGTCCCTGTTTCGAGTTGCAAATATTAGCAACAGAACCAGTATCAAATACCCAGGTGTTACTGCGAGCTCTAGTAAGGTACACATCAATAACATGTATATCACATATACCTTTGTTCACCTTGCCATCCTTCTTATCCGCCAAATACTTGGGGCAGTTCCGCTTCCAAGCGGCTCTTTCTTCTACTGCCAAGCCGTCGACCCGGCCGTCGTGCTCCTGCCCCTTGTTGCCTCCCTGCTGCATGTGCTGCGCCACTTCTTCCCGCTCGCCGGCACCCTGAGCACCGCCGCTGCTCCTACTCCAGTGGCGATGATGCCCTGGCCTTCATCCTCGCCTAGTCCCAGGAGGCCGACGCGTCGTCTCCACCGGCTCCGGGGACCGAAGTCTGATATTTTGTCGTGACTTCTCATGCGAGGGGTTGCCCCGGCTAGGAAAGACGGGGCTTTCATGCTCGCTGCAGTGCCACCGTGTGTCCCTAGCCGCGGTGTTTGCATCGGCACCTCCGTCCACAAAGCCGCCTGAGACGATGCATCCGCCACCCTCTTCTTCTGGACTTGAGCCGCTCCATGCCGCTTTGGCGGACTCGACGATAAACTTTCCATGTTGCCGGTCCCGGTACTTGACCGCTCCCTCATTGTTGACCCCGACTAACCCGCTCGGCAAGATGCTAGCCACTCTATACATACCGTGTAGTAGTCAGCGTTTTGGGTACCGAGCGAAATTTCGTGATTACCGCGTTTACTGTTCCCCCTCGAGAAACACTCGTACCGAGCAAAATATCTCGAAAGACGTTGCCCCGGCTAGGAAAGACGGGGCTTTCATGCTCGCTGCAGTGCAGGCCACCGTGTGTCCCTAGCTGCGGTGTTTGCATCGGCACCTCCGTCCACAAAGCCGCCTGAGACGATGCATCCGCCACCCTCTTCTTCCGGACTTGAGCTGCTCCATGCCGCTTTGGCGGACTCGACGATAAACTTGCCATGTTGCCGGTCCCGGTACTTGACTGCTCCCTCATTGTTGACCCCGACTAACCTGCTCGGCAAGACGCTAGCCACTCTATACGTACCGTGTAGTAGTCAGCGTTTTGGGTACCGAGCGAAATTTCGTGATCTCACGCGGTTACCGCGTTTACCGTTTCGCCTCGAGAAACACTCGTACAGAGCAAAATATCTCGAACATTTTGAATTCAAACGCTCACTGTCTAGTTAAATAGACACAACCTCTTCTTTTACAACAGGACAGTCAATGGCCTATTGCAAAGGGGAAAAGTTTATAATCAACTGACTGATTTCTTGCGTGGCATCAGCCGCCCGCTCCGCCGTTCGATTCCACTCGCGCGTGTTCCGTGATGAGAGCGCCGCATGCAGGCTTCTGTGCATGATGCTGGTCCCCACTACTACTACGCGGTACATTTCATTTTTAAATCCTACGCCTGTTACTCTTTGGTGACCATGGTATTGCAACATCCTCTTGGTTGCAAGAAAAATTTATGCAACATTAGGTATGTTTCAAATCTTTCTTCCGTTGAAAAAATTCTGCAACATTAGCTTTGTTGCAGAAAAATTTCTGCAACATTAGCTTTGTTGCAGAAAAAATTCTGCAATTTTTTCAGAAAACATCATCACAGTTGCAAAGTTTTCTGCAACAATACCATTATTGCAAAAGTTACATCACGTCTCCGCACAAAGTCTCTGTTTCAGCAATAACCAACTTGTTGCAATTGTTTCAGCAATAACCAACTTCTTGCAATTTGTGACGCTCACGTGGGGAGATCTAACGGCGTGGGAGGTGGGCTTGTTTCTGCAACGCCGCGCTTGTTGCAGAAGGGAGGTGGGGAACGTGGGTGGTACATTGGACGGCCAGCAGCGCATCCATCCAACGGCCAGCCAGGCGGCGGATGTTTCCAATTCATCCACCAGCGGACGCCTAGCAGCCCCCATTGCAAAGGCATCCTTTCCTTACCAGCTAGTCGCGGGTTCGAGTCTTTCCTCACGCATTTTTGTTCTTTTTAAGAAGAACAAGTTCAAAAATGCTGCAGCTTCCAGGGGTCGAACTCGCGTCGTAGGAGGAAGCGGAAGCTGCGTTCCACTAGCCACTACGCCAGGGCACTATTACTGAAACGTTTGAGTAAAGTATGTATCTATATCGACGTAAAAAATATTGAATTCAAATTTTGATTTTAAATTCCGTCCGAATTTTTTTCGGAATTTCACGGTTACCGTGGTGACCGCATATTCCGGTGACCCTCGAGAAAAAAGGTCTGCTTGGGATCCAAAACCTTGGTAGTAGTATATAGTTGTATAGCACTAAGCTAGCTAGCCTTTTCTTTTTGAGAACCAAGATACCTAGGTCACCGGCGGCACACTCTCCTATGTGCTCTACACCTTGCTGGCCCGCGGCCCCAGGCTGATCGACTACGACGTCGCCGTGGTCTCGCAGCTGTGCCTGCTTCTTGGGGTGTGCGTTGGGGTGGTGGGAAACGTCATGTTCCCCTGAGTGGCTCATCACGGTGCTCTTTGCCACATTCCTCTCCTTGGCAACATTCAAGACATACGGCACCGGGTTGAAGCGGTGGCGTGCGGAGTCGCCCGCGACGACGGCGGGGGGGGGGGGGGGGGGGGGGGGGGGGGGGGGGGGGGGGGGGGGGCGCCATGGGTATCAATGGGTGGACTTAGCGGTGCTTTTCCCTGTCTGGCTTTGCTTCTTCGTCATTCATCTCTTCATAATAATTCACCCACAAATTAAATGTCATTAAAGATGTCACATCTCACATATACCCGTCATATTTCATTTATCAGAATATTTCGGTTGTTATAGGACCAAACAATTCCGTGTATCATATAATATCAATAACCATAAAACAATAAATTTATTTGGACGATATGACCATACAATTTCGTGTATCATATAATATGACTAGATTAATTCCTAGACACGTTCAAATAACTAAAGACAAAGCCCTCGCTTTTGCGAGGGCCATCCTGCTAGTTATCTACTAAAAGAAAAATAGGGATTAAAAATAGAGTAATTAGCTAGAAAATCCCACATAAATCATAAATATCTGGCCTTTGATTAGGTGGACCCACATTAGTTAAGTAGTTTGTTTATGGCACATCAGGCCCAATCTGGCCCAACCTAACTCCAATCTACTATCTCACACACATAAGACCTAGTCTGGCCCAACCAAATACTCTATCCATCCTTCAAAGAATGTACTTCCAACATTGTTGGAGGGTCAAACTATCTTAAAGTTTGACCGAGTTTGTGCAAAAATGTATCAATGTTTATGGAACCAAATAAGTATATGATAAAAATATTTTCTATCATCAATCTAATGCTATTAATTTGATGGCATAAATGTTGGTGTAGTATTATATAAATACGGTCAAACATAAAAAGTTTGACTTTACAACAAAATTGGAAGTACACTCTTTAAAGGACGGAGGGAGTAAGCACTAATGAATTTTTTCCTTTAAAAAAAGATAGCTCATGCAATCCTGGGCAGTTGAGGCCCTGGCAGCCGTGTGGCGTGTGTCTAGTAGACCAGCCGAAGACCGTTTCCAACACTGCTGAATCATGACAGATCCGCCAAAGATAAACGCCGATCGGATCAAAGAAGATCTGTCGGAGACCAACCACAATCAGATCAAAGGAGATCTGCCAGACAGACACTCACACACCTCTAGATTCTCTCCGCCGATGCTAGGCACATCACTGGAGCGGGGATACGTAGAGAGTACATTATTTTGACTTAGGAACATCGCTGCCACAATTAGCATACTAAGAGTACCTAAAGAAAAGTCATAATCCCTCCCGTCACCAAGTGGGCAGGGTCTGCCGTACCTCCAAGACCCCAAGGGCCAGTGGAAGTTGGGCAGACCGCTAGCTGCACTTGCTAGGGGAGCGGAAACCTAATTCGCTCGACTTTTCTATCATGGCTGGCCCTCGTTGTAAGCATTCTGCAAATTTATCATTTGTTTGACAATTTGTATGTTTGAGTATACCGCCTCAAATTATCAACCAAACCAGCTAAGTAGGTGAAGGCGGAGAAGTTGGAAAATTGGGCTCTCTTTGTTAGAATTAATAGGAGGAACCATATATTTTCTCACATGAGCCCCGAAAGATGGGCGAAAAGAGTAATTGCATCTACATTCGAAGTACATCCGAAATTTTTAATGAATCCTGGAATGTAGCAGAGCTTGGTCAGTCAGTGTCCAAAATAAGCCTCCGTCATCACCCTCCCTCGCCAGAGCCGAGCAAAAGTTGTTGAAGTAGACAAGTCGTGAAGTCATCGTGCTAAGGCCCGATAGATCCAACGCACCAGAACAACAATCACCACCGTTGAAGAGTAGCACAGATTGGAAGGATCCAATGTGAAGACACACGAACGTAGATGAACTACGATTATATCCGAGCAAATCCACCAAGGACATATCCACCGGAGATACACCTCCACGTGAGCGCCGACGATGCTAGAAGCACCACCGGAACGACGGCTAGGCGGGAAGAACCTTATTCCATCTTCAGGGTGGTGTCGCCATGTCGTTGTCCTGAGCAGGACACAAACCCGAACAAAACTCGAATGAACATCTAAAGTCGGAGCCCTCACGCTGGCATGGGTATGGATCCACCACGCAGCCATGTCCCTAAGGCCACTGGAGATGAGGTGGACTGGCGGCAGCGCCAGTAAGATGCAGAGGAAACCTATGCTTTTTGGGGGGAGGCGTCTGCGCCGGTCATGCCCTAGAACCCAATGGAAATGGCAATCCATGGGTTCTTGACAGCAAGCAAGGGTAACAAGATCGTGAAATGTATGCTGGCCTGAGGAATGGCTGGGTAGCAATATGGCTGAATACACCCGGGAGACAAATTTTGACAATGAAGAATTGGTATGAATTTAGACATAGTTTATATTGGGAAGTATCTTACTTCTCAGGCATATATTAGTTAAGGAAATTCTCAAATTTAAGTTTGCTGATTTTAGGAAATTCTCATGTACATTTAAATATGGGGTTTGAATCATGTTTCAAAGATCAGGATATAAGCAGCCTTGAAAGAGATCATGAGAACCTGCAAGGGCATTATTCAACGTTCTGAACATTACATACCATATAGTTGGTATATGCCCTTAAATCTTGAGTTCCTTGTACTCAAATTTAGGGAATTTGAGAACCCATTTTGTTCTAAAGTTCTTTGTGGATGCTATGTGTTCATTTTATATCATATAGTAACAGGTCTTACAGCTAAATTCGATATATTTACTTTTCCATATGTTTTGTTTATTATACTTTCAAGAAAAAGTACCGATCCGTACTAGGTTTTCTTAATCCAGAAAGTTCAATTCTGGGATGTTCTTAAAACACAAAAACTTGTTTAGTATTTAATTTTTCATATTTCATGACACTACCTATTAGTAGGAAATTCTATTACTATTTTTGTTCTGAATAAAAGAAAAATCAACTAATATTATGATATTCATGTTTCATGCCACTATGTATTACTAGCACGAGTTGATATTATAGAAAAATAGACGTGCATAACAATGTGGGTCACACTACTTTCTTACTAACCAATCAGATTCCTCTTCATTAAATACCCATATAATAGAAATGGAAAATGAAAGCGATAAAAACAAGTCACACGAAAAACATAGTACTTGATACCGTTGCATACAATTTTTTTGATATCCATAACAACTATGAGTCAAAATAGATGAATGCAGCAACACGAGGTTTCAATGATCTAGTGATAAATGAAGCAAAATTGATGCAGGAAATGTCCGATGGACGGCCGAAGTATAATGCAGAGCCATCGAGCCGGGGTGCGGTGTTCGAGAGAAATCGAGGGCTGAGACGGGCAGATGGTGGAGCAGACTAGCGGAGACAGAGGACAGCTGGTGTGCCACCTATGTGCAGCTGCGAGCGGGAGTGTTACTTTTTTAGGAGACGCGGCGTCCGGCTTATAGATTGATTTGTATGTAATAGATGACTACAAAGTCAGCTCACGATTGGGCATTTGCGATCAGCAACGTGCCAATAAGCTTTTAATTTGTACTAAAAGACTAAATTACCCTTTACTTTTTTGAGGGGATGTACCGAAGCAAAAGACTAAAATATATTGTCCGCCTCTTTTTATCAGTTCAGACTTTATGATGAGTTGATAGGAGCATGCATTCAATATTCAACGACCTCCTGGCGCACGTCCCTTGTGCCTTCATCGTGGAGAGGGTCCCTCGTGAGCACACCCCGGTTGCCAAGCTTGAGCATCACCGGAAACACACGATCCATGGTAGTGGCACGCACCGTGGTCATCCACGATGCGACGTTCGTCACTGTCCATGCCCTGGGACTGTTGTTCCCACCGGCAAGGATGGCCAAGATGCCTCACCTAACCACACCAAGGGTGGTTATTGGCATGGTGTCATCGTACAGGGGGTCATGGGTCCACCGAGAGTCATGGAAATGATATCCACACCGTTGCTCAACCAAGCGTCGACGGCCACGACAATGGCAACTCCCACTCTCGGCGCGGTGCCCATTGCGTCGTCGCGGGAGAAGTTGAGAGAATTTGCGACACCCAGGAGCTAGCAGCCTTGGCTGCCACATGGGCGTTGTGCCCGACGCGGTCCCTCGGCATGACGTCGCCATGCACTACTTGGAGCGCCAAGCTTTTGTAGATGCCAGCAGACGAGCCAATATGGGCTAACTTACACTCCGCTCTTGTGCATCAGAAGCTAGTCTTTATACTTTATATATACGAATTCGGATCACAACTTAACAGTTTGTGTGGATCAGGCGGTGCGGAAACTAAAGGAAGAAGGCCAAAAAGAAGAAGAAAAACTTGCTTTTGTGGACAGTGCTATGCATATCTGGACCATGCACGTCCATATGGATCTGCGTACTGCATATAAGTCTTGTAGTATATATATAGCTCACATCCTTTGTATACACAACCACGTATTCAGCCCCGTGCAATGGCATAGTGGCACATAAGCATTTTCTGTATCTTTGGGTAGTCGGAGTAACTTAGCTAGTAACATAACGCACCTAAAGACAAATTTTCTTATGTGACATGTTGTTAATAAGGAGAGAGATGTTTATGGTAACATAATCACATAGCGCTTCCTAAGAGAAAATGAGTGTACAAGCTAATAAATGTAACTATTTATGACACTAACTCTATGTTACTTTGCACTAGGTAGTCACATAAACTACCCCCTCCGTATCGGTAGGCATATTAGATGGTGCACCGCGACCAAGACAGAGAGATAAACAAGGACACTTGATGTTTATTTGCTAATTAATACGTTGCATGCAAAGAGTTGATAACTGCATGTCGTGTTCGCTAGTCTTGAGTCATTGAAGGCACACACGTCTCACATCTCCTATTGGCCCGTTCCTTTTTTCGTGGCAAGAAACAGGAAACAAGGTGGTGAGATAATGCATCGCGCCTAATTATATTAGGATTATTTTATTTTTGTAATGTGACTAATGAACCAGCAGTTCAGCACAGAGGAAATAATGTAATGTGACTAAATTACTCCCTGCTATGACTAGCCTAATAACTAGTACCACGTGTAGGTCTTCTTGAAATCCACACAAGCTCATTGCCTGGACTGGTGACGAATAAGATTCATGCACAACATGTACCTGGACGCCGTGTTTCCACCGTCACGCCATATCGGTTTGTACATGGATGTCTTGTTTCGGTATGACGAAAGACTGTTTTGTTTCGGGAAACTCCACATGATGTAACACTGTTTGATGAATGAAGTGAGGTTGTACCTGTAAAAAAACCAACCGATAAGGTGCATGTTTCAAACATCTTTATTTGTAGCAATTCATTTCAACGTGTTCTTGAATTTGAGATGGTTAACATGAACACTAATTCAAAAGCACAAAAATGTTAAGTAGTTTCACATGCCGGAGAAATCCATAAGATTCTCTCACAAAAAAAAAAGAAATCCATAAGATCCAAATCAAGCCATAAGACCAGCAATTTCCTATTGAATTCATGCACCGACCAACTCATCCAAAAGTCTGAACTGATGGAGGGAGGCGGGCAATATATTTCAACACTCCCCCTCATGGCTAGCCTATTTTAGTCCTTACACGTGGGGATCGATGTAGGCCGCAGAATCTTTGTATTTTAATACTGCGTTAGCATGTGTCTTGAACTCAAGACCTCTTGGCTCGGATGCCATATTCAATTCAAGATTTAGCCAACTCATCCAAAAGTCCCAACTGATGGAGGATGGCTCGGATACCATATTGAATTCATGCTTCAGCCAACTCATCCAAAAGTCCGAACTGATGAAGACGTGCAATATATTTCAACACCCCCCCCCCCCTCACGTCTAGGCTATTTTAGTCCGTAGACGTGGGATCGATGTAAGCCGTAGAATCGTTTTTTATTTAATACTGCGGTGGCAGGGTCTTGAACTCAGGACCTCTTGGCCCGGATACCATATTGAATTCATGCACCGACCAACTCATCCAAAAGTTCGAACCGATGAAGGAAGACAGGCAATATATTTTAACACTCCCACTCGCCTCTAGACTATTTTAGTCCTTAGACGTGAGATCGATGTAGGACGCAGAATCATATTTTTAATAACTACGTTGGCAGGATCTTGAACTCAAGACCTCTTTGCTCTGGTACCATATTGAATTAATACTCCGATCAACTCATTCAAAAGCCCGAACTGATGAAGGGAGGCGGGCAATATATTTCAGCATTTCCTTCTCTTCTATTCTCAGAGATAAGATAGATTCATTGTATATGCAACAATTAAAAAAAACACATGAAAAATATTGCAATTTCAGGAAATATAACATCTATATATTTAATTGAGAAAAAAATATACTTTTCATCCCTTAACTTTCTCGATAGTATAAAAATAGTCACTCAATTTTAAAACCAGCAAACCTTGGTCTCTCAACTTTTAAAACCGGATAAGTCTAGTCCCTCCTGTCGCTTTTGGGTGGTTTTCTACTGACGTGGCATGGTTTTGGACTAAAACCAGACTTCGCAATTTTGGGTGCTCCGGCCTTGGTGGTTCTAGTGGCGTGCGGGCTCCTTTCCTGTAGAGCTCGACGGCATGCTATGAACCAGCAGCGCTTACCGTGCCGAGCTATAGAACCACCACGAGGCCGATCTATCACGCGTCTTCCGGGTTGCCGCCCACAATGCCTTGCTTATGCCATTCGGATGTAGACGTCCAGGTCACGTCCTGGACGAGCAGCAGCTCCTGGAATGCCATGACATCGTGTGCAGCACGACGAGATCAGGAACCCGCTCGCTCCGTGCTCCACAGACCGTAGTCGAACGCAAGTTTCTCTCCGCCGTCGCGGTCGTGCGTGTTGTGCTGCTGCTGCAGCCCCAACGTCAGCGACCAGCCAGGGTCGCCGTCGTGCGCGTCGTGTTTTTGGTCATCGTTGGTAACAAGATGCAGATTGTGTATGCTTCTTTGATGATATGGGGGCATCACGTGCACGGTGCACACATGGTGGCAGCTAGGAGACCATGCCTCTCATGGCCGGGACGCAACTTATGCACCACCGCATGCTCTTTGTTCAGGTCAGGTACATGCAGGCAGCAGTGAACTGCGCGGCCGACAAACTGAGTAGGCCGTGTGTGCGGCGGTCCTATAAAAGAGGGCAATAGCGCGACTGTCTCATGGTCACCGGAATTGCAGGTCCAGTATGTGTGTGTGATCCGGGTGGGCTAGACGGTGCAGGACGTCTCCCTGGACGTGCCGGCCACGCTATAGCAGTACACGCTCTGGCAGGGCTGTCTCCAGAAATTCGTGGCACCGGGCGAAAACCAAAATGGGGCCTAAAACTTTAAACAATTCACATAACAGAAGAATGATTATGCATAAAGCATGCTCTGACTTTATTATATAATTGCAAGTCTGCTTTAATTGTACTTTATTTAGGCATATATCAACACTAATGCTAAAAAGTTAAAAGGGATTGCAAAGCAATGAACGGACCTCATGTTCTACCAAAAAGGAGCATTAGTCTAGTATTTATTGAAATAAAATCTTCAATCATATCTTCGTTGCAAAAGGGAGCTTCACTGGCAATACTACGATAATCAATTTCTACATCATGAGCTACAACCTCTGTTGCATTATCATCACGACCATCATCAACATTAACATATGTAGTTTGATTTTCAGAATTATATTGGGGGTCTTTCACCAAATATCTATCAAGGGAACCTGTTAGAGATTGAGCCTGAACTTCGAGTCTTTGTTTCTTCTTACGTTTTGCAGCACCAGATTCATGCTTCCTAGTAGACATGATAAAGATTCAGAAACAATGCCTAACAAATTAGAAGTGATCATTGGTCAAACAGAATCTAATTAGTTTCTAATAGTAAGAATCACTAGATGAATATATCATTCATATACAAAGAAAATGAACTGAAAGTAGAACATTGCACTTGGAGATTAAAACACAGTCCGTAGGGCCTGGACGTGTTCCTCAATCCTTATTGAATCGAGCAATGGAATCGTAGTCCTGGACTGTTGCATCTTAATGCAGCAAGACGATCAGCAATAGGAATTGATCGAAGCTAACTGCGCTCTGCTAGGGCCTTAGTCAATCCCCTATCACGGCCGGCGAGGCCTAGACGGCAGTTCGCTGCCTGTTCACCTGCAATCGCTGGAATGGAGCGATCTGTATCCAGTCTTCCAATCGAGCTATTGGGCATCCAACCTTCTTTTCTGTAAGTCTGTTATTTGAGCCTCTAGCAGACACCAAGTAACATACACACTACGTTAGTTTCCTTTCCTGGGTTTTCTTAGTCAGCGGAAGGGAGGCATCGTACGAAGGGTTTTTTTATCGATGGGGGCCCCACGATTTTAGGGCCCTGTGCGTTCGCTCACCTCGCTCCCCCTCATCGACGGGCCCGCGGGACAATCGGAGCAGCGGCTTGTGGGATATCAAGTAAGTGATGTCCTTGCTTAGAGGCTAGAGATGCTCCTTACAGATGGATTAGTTTATAAAATTACCGAGTTCATCAATTTTTCATATTAATAAGATAATATGAGTTTATATAACCACTATCTAACAAATTGGCACCACCGCTGCCAGTTATTAGCCCATCAGAATTTTGAGAATATCTTATTAATATATTAAATTGAATGCAATTTCCCAGCCGACTACAAAAAGATTATTGCAAGTAAACATGCATTTTTATGTTTTATACAAAACTTAGGAAACGATAAAGATATTTTAGACATATTAAATTGAACCTATGAAAACATAAAAATTGTACATGTGATCTCTGGATATTTAACAACCTTCTGGAAAATAACTTTTTGACCATGGGAATATTCTCTGTAAATCCTGAATGTCGATCAAGCCAAATGTAGTATCACAGATCTCCTTCGGACGTGTGCAGTACCAACATCATTTTAAAGGAGACATATAAATTCAATCACGTTCTAATTTGTTAGAGCAACCATCTATCTGAAAACAAAAAATTACTGGTGTTGCATGGGGAAAGTCACATTTCCTTTAGTTAGTCGATGCTTCCTTAATTGACACGCCATTTTGACTTACAACCAATAATCAATTACAAAATATTTCTTTAATTTGACTTATTAACAGATAAAGTAATTTGTGATTTAAAACAAAACCAAAAGTATTAATGAAAACTATTATCTTAATAATTTTAAAATATTCAGCAAAGAAAAAATCCATTATACATCTACCCCATTTTCATAAATGTGAGACCTCTTATGTAAGTCCATAAAAACCTTCCAAAGGAGGTCCCATTAAAAGGTAGAGTTATTAGTGTATCCATTGAAACATAGTGGGTTTTTATGCTACAATCTACATGAAGTCTCTGCCAACATCTTTTATTTTCCACCCAAACAATTGTGCTCTCCAACAGGACATATAGCTTCGTTCTCATCATCTCATGATCTGCTACAAATCAAAGTGTTGGCTATCCAATTGAGTACATTAGTTTAACACCACAGGAGATACACTTGGCATCTAGAATGAAGAGGTGGATATATGCAACTAGGTTATATCACTGTTCAGAACATCAATATTGTACTATACATGTTGTGAACTGCACTTATCATAATTTTGGTATAACCACCACATATATGAGATAAAATTGTCTTGAGTATATATGGCAAGTTGAAATTATACTATATGGAATCATGGTGTGAAAAAAGAACATTCATGTCTTTCACCAATTGAATTCAGATAAAAACACCTAAAAGAAGGGTGGAATGCGAAACTTTCTTTACATGATCATACGGTTGCAAAAAAATCCATAAAAATAGAGATGTGGAAGTCATACTAAAAACTAAAGTTCTTCGTTACCTTAGGGATACGACACTCATATTTCTCAACTCGATGCATCATTCTGTGTTTTCAAGAAAGGCACAACATTTCGTTTGCTTAGAAACAGTACATGTTCTCAAGGCAAGAAAAGTATGGCAACAATAAGTACACTATAATTTCTCTATAGATCATTTAATAGAATAGGGAAAAGGATTTTTGATAGAAGCAAGCCATCAAATACCTTGCATAGTGAAAAAGATTCGAGCATGCTTGTCTCAAATTTATGAGACCATGTAAGACAGGGAGTAGTTATCTCCAGAGAAGAGACCCAACAGAGCAAGGTATAAGATGTATTCTACGGTAGGGAGATATAATATTCCATATTTAAGTATTCCAAGAACTAATTTTAAGTATTTAACACTGAAGAAAAAGTTAATGTCACCATGACACATCAGATACTTGGTACCTTAACATATACTCCTATCTTTGTTGACTGCCCTATAAAATCTAAAAATTAATATTTGGAGTGTAGTTTTATAAGGTATTGTAAAATAGAAACAATTGTAATATGGTTCTCACATTTATTTGTTATGATCGACGACACGTATGAAAAACAATGTAAAATGCAGCCTCGCTAAATCTGATGTAGCTTTGTTTCAAATAATCTCGAAGTAACTCTAGTGCATAAACCTAAGAGTGTATTCCTGATGGCTTGATCCATTGAACGATAAAGCACAACTGATAGGGGTGAGCCAGCAGTTAGGTCTTAATATTACAATTCATATTGAATGTTTTTTGTACCGGTTGAGGCCTTTACTTTAACCACTCAGCTGCAACATCAAGGAGGTAATGGAGATAAAACTTTCAAAAATGTCGTGAGCAATCGTGCGCGGCCTGATGAGGATGTTTAGGTCCCATGCAAGAAACGAGAAAGAATTTTTAACATGTCGGCATCGTGGCTCGGCCGGAAACATTGAGATACTTGGTTTTTAAATTCTCGTATATCCAAAAATCGTCTAAAAATCACAAACCTTGGCATGGTATCATGAAATGACACCAACATGCTGTGGTAAAAAATGTGTACGATTTGAGACAAGTTTTGGTGTAACCTTCTTACAAAACGGAGCTTCTCTCAAGAAGTCTCATGGTTCCGAGAAGGGGACGTGTCACCTCTGTGTGCGAGACGATATAGACCGCCTCTTTCCGCCTTGATTTTTTCTACAGAGGAAACATAGACCAATAGGAGTATGGTGCTAATTTTTGGAATTAATCCGGGTTCGTCTGGCCTTTTTATGCATTAATTGAGTTCTATAGGCATTTAATATGCATAATTCAAATTTGAATTACATGCACATGCTCCAGTGTATCAAAGCTGGTGGGAAAATCATATGTGTGTCCTGGAGTGAATGTTAAGGTCCCATGCAAGAAATGAGAATGAATTTCAAACATCTAGGAGTCGTGGCTAGGCCGGAAATATTGAGAAACTTGGTACCAACATGGAACTTGGCATGGTCTCATGACATGGCACCAACATGCAGTTGTAAAAATTTCGTCCGATTTGGGACAAGTTACGGTCTAAGCTTCTTGCAAGTCGGAGCTTCTCTCAAGAAAGCTCGTGGTTCCGAGAGGGAACCTTTCACCTCTGTGTGCAGAATGACATACGTTGCCTCTTCCCACATTGAATTTTTTTTACAGAGGCAACATAGACCAATAGGAGTTCCGTGCTAAATTTTGGAATTATTCAGGGTGATTTTTGCCTTTTTCTACATTATTTGAGTTTTCTAGGCATTTAATGTGTGTAATTCAAATTTGAGCTACATGCACATGCTCTAGTGCGCCAATGACCAGTTGAAAAATCATATATGTGTATCTAGGTGAATGTTTAGGTCCTGTGCAAGAAATAAGAATGAATTTCAAACATCTGGGCATTGTGCCTCGGCCGGAAACATTGAGAAACTTGATTTTTAAATTCATGTAAATCCAAAACTCGCCTAAAAATCATGAATTTTGGCATTGTCTCATGACATGGCACCAACATGCTGTGGTAAAAATTTCGTCTGATTTGGGACAAGTTTTGGTGTAAGCTTCTTGCAAGCCGGAGCTTCTCTCAACAATGCTCGTGGTTCCGAAAGGGAACCTATCACCTCTGTGTGCGAATTAACATACGCTGCCTCTTTCCACCTTGATTTTTTACAGAGGCAACATTGATCAATAGGAGTTCCGTGCTAAATTTTGAAATTATTCAGGGTGATTTTTGCCCTTTTTATACACTATTTGAGTTTTCTACGCATTTAATTGTCATAGTTCAAATTTGAGCATCATGCACATGCTCCAGTGCGTCAAGATGGGTTGAAAAATCATATATGTGTCCTTGGGTGAATGTTTAGGTCCCATGCAAGAAATGATAATGAATTTTAAACATCTGGGTGTCGTGGCTCGGCCGGAAACATTGACACACTTTGTTTTTAATTCCTGTAATTCCAAAACTCGCCTGAAAATGTGTACGTATAATGGACGGTTATATTTAGAAGAAAATTATTTAGAGGTTGAAATTAGGTACGATACCAATTATACATTAATTATATGATTAGCACAGACGTTGATATTTGATATGATATTAGTTGATTGCTAAACAAGTTGGACACTCACCATTGGAGCAACCTAGGTTGTTGGATTGAAATGATTTGACGGCAGAAACTAATTGGATTTGCACCTTTCGATCTTTTTACATTTGTTTAGATATCTACATAGATGCAGATTTTAAAGTGTCCCTCCAAAAAACGTTAACCAACATAAAGGAACACATCTACTCCCTCCGTCCTTTAAAGAGTGTACTTCCAACTTTGTTGGACAGTCAAACATTTCTATGTTTTACCGTATTTATACAATAGTACACCAACATTTATGCCATCAAATGAGTAGATTTAGATTCATGAAAAAAAAATTCACCGTATACCCATTTGGTTTCACAAATATTGATATATTTTTGCACTAACTTGGTCAAACTTTGAAATAGTTTGACTCATCAACAAAGTTGGAAGTACACTCTTTGAAGGATGGAGGGAGTATGTGGTAATGCTAACAACGACCATGCGTGTTCAGCTCACCAAGATGGAATTAATACTCCAGTAATCCACCAACTCTTGCACTGTGTGAATAATGTTCTCCGTCTGTCCCTCACTATATTTATACCACTCCATTTTCACGATAAAATATTGTTCATTCATACACACTTCTAATCAGTGACTCTCTTATCATCCATATATATATGAGCTCGTAAGATAGGTACGTAGAAACCACATGGGCATGCGCCATAATAAAGAACCAGAGAGATATGCGTAGACATGCAGGAATCAGAGACGTCAGAAAATTATCAAATCGCACCTGCGAGATGTTTAGTTGTTCAAGTTGTTTGGTTCTCAATAAGTTCGATGACATATTTCTCCTAGTCCTAGTGTTAGTGGACTAGCTAGACGCCAGTTGCCTGGACCAATTAATAAGATGATGAAACAACGAGCACTAGACCGACCAATTCCTTGCCAAGCTCATGGACAGTATTAATGTTTTATTAAGAATGGACAGTATTAATAAATGGATTATTGTTAGTGTCCCAACACAAGTCCAACAACTTCTAAGCCTACAAAAGAGGTGCATCCCAAGAGAGCATGGGGGCGGAGAACCTTAACTTCGTGGGACAAGACTGAATCAACGACAGAAATGTGGAATCCCACATTATCTCTTTCCTTCCCCTACTATTATTCCCAACGTCCAAGAAACTATACCCAGTTCTGAGTTTAGGACACTGACTAGAAGTTTGGTGTTAATAAAACACATGGAGTGTTGTGGTGGTTCATCCCCGAAGTCGAACACTCTTACACATATTGGCTCTATGAGTGGTAGTGTTGTTGTGGACCATCCCCGTGGTTGTGTGAATGGCGTCAGTTAGGGGTTGCGGGTGATGTTGATGTCGTCGGTGCTTCGGTGCCGGTGGCTTCCTAGTAGTGTCCTGAATGACTCGAACTACCAACATCAATCCTCCCTTCGGGTTGTATTCGTGTTCTTGGTAGTTGAAGATACAGGGTTGAGCCTCTGAGCAAAAGATCCATGCTCTGGCACCGATGACGGTATTGCTTGCGGGTGCTGCTTCCGTCTTAAGGGCGCCGTTCCATGTCTCGGCATTGGGTGAAGTCCGTAGTCAAATTTTCGGGCTCAGCGATGGTGACGCATGTCATCATTACACTCTTTTGTGTCATGAAACTCCGGTACCTAACTCCATCCTTGGGACGAAGCATCCAGGTTCCCTGCATGGAGAGGTGTCGTTTTGTCTCCTACCTTTTAGACGTGACCTCATGGTCATCATTCTTGGTCCTTGCTGTCCACAGGCAAGATCAGCGCTACGTCTCCCGGTGCGAGAGGGAAGGCGGCCCTCTCTAGTAAGTTTGGTGTGTTTGGCGGATCGGCATCCATCGGTTTCCCTAGAAGGTGCATGTTTCGGTCTGTGGTCTTGGGTGATTATTGTTGGGGTGGCTTATCTATTTTTTTGGTCGACGTTGACTTCATGGTGATTTAGTTACTTGCTCGGTGATTGTCTTTCTTTTGACCTGCTTGTAAGAAGATTTCCTCATCACCATATATTTTTACGGCCATTATTTACTCTATATTTAAAGCGTGGGGAAAGCCTGTTCGAGTGAGATTAATAGTAAAATGCACTGTCTACAGCTCTCACACTTTTTTTTTCGAGAGCACGCGAACAGCTCTCACACTTTCAAGAGGAAGAAAGCACGATGGAGACATAGAATAGGGGAGGTGTTGTAAAAAAGGGGCCTATACAAGGAAGTATACAACAAGGTGAAGCAAGTTAACCCAATAATATAACTATATTTGCAACGTCCCTCCCGAGACTCACTAGGCACGCCTTCATCCCAAGGAGAAGTAATGAAGACTCCACCAAATTCCCACACTTATGTGAGTAACGTTCTCTGTGCATCTTCCCCTATTCACCAAACTATGTTCATCCATCCATCGTTTTTAATTAGTGGGTCCGTAATCCGCTATATGCAAGCCGATAAGATACACGGCAACCACAACAATAGAGTACACCATGATAAATGAACCAGAGAGATATGTATGGACATGATATGGGAATTGCAGACATCAGGACATTAGCAAACACTTTCTGAGGTCATCTATCGACATGTTGGGTGCTATGTGCCTTTTACGCAAAGCAAAACCGGTGGCACCGCTAAGCTCCAAAGTAATCACTGGGTGTGTGATGCTTCGGCTGCAATTTCCACAGCTGCAGTAGCAGCGGTTCCAGCGAAAAGCAGCCGTTGTATCTGCTAGCTATGGCAAGAAAATTAGAGCTGAGTTGTAACCTTTTGTAGTTGTGTTGTAGCAGTGATGGCTTGTGCAGCAACATGCTAAATCACTAGAATGACCTCTAGTTTTCAAGATTTGGCTTAAGTGTGTATTGTACCGTTGTAACTCTGAATGAATCGATCAGAGTTGTTTTTGCTGCAGACGAACTAGTTCATTTTTTAGCAAACGTAAACTCCAGGCAGAGTATATGAGAGAGTGGAATTCCACCGAACAATACAACATCCATCAAATAAGGCACAAAAAAAATTACGCAACAGCTAATCTTAACACGTGCACATACCAACAATGGAAACACATGCGCGTCCCTGTAAGCACCATGGGTTCCATCTGGAGGGGGTCTACGTGCTCTCTTCGTGTCCGCCCGGATCCGGCTCTCCATGTACGCATTTGCCACGACGAGATTGACGGGAAAAAACACCGGAGAGCGCGCCGGCAGTCAGCAGGAGACGGTTTGGCGTGTCGAGCCTCTCGGCCTCCATGTACCTGCGCTTCCTCCACGGCGCCATGTGCAGGCTGCTCTCCCGGTCGCACCACTTCATAGTGGTGCACATGTCCCCAACCACAGCCCGCAGCTTCACCGACATGCTGACGAACACCTCTGGGAGCAAATCCACCAGCGCGCCGTACACGGTGCTGCAACCCACCATGACGAACTCGGCGCTCAAGCTGGGCTCCACCACCACCAGCATTGTCTTGCTTGTCCTCGTCAGCACCACCACATCCACGTTGTTGTGCTCCCTCACGGGGAACTAAGCCGAGCAGATGGCACAGTCGAAGCCGACATCGTGCAGCCGCCCCGCAACCAACCGAAGCATTCAGCCCCGGCATCCGCCGCCGGCCGTCATGCAAGTTGCGCATCCATAACCATCGTTGTGACCCTGAGTGGCACCGCAAGTCTGACCGGGCCGCTACCCTGCCTGCCGGCGCCTCTTCGGAGCGAAAATTGCAGCCGAAGAATGAACTAGTTGGAAAATTGCAGCCGAAGAATGTCATGCAAGATTGCGTGCCATCATTCTATCATGTCGGCCTCCCGTGGACTATGTTGAAAAGAATATGCTTATCGACGCTCATCCTCCAAAGATTGTGGCCTATTAACTCCCATCCTATAGAGATGTGAACTCTTCATATTCTTCCCACCATGCATGTTTCAGCCTTGTGTGAGTCATCAATTTCAATAGACATGGTTGGCTCAAATGGACTCAAATCGTTGTTTTAACAATTATATTAGAATAAACTCGATGCTTTCAATAGAAAGTACAGTAGTTATCAAGTACAAAAAGAAATTAATCAAAGGGAAATGACTATCAATCGATAAGCCTATTATAGGGAGTCTCTAAGATCTGTAATAAAACTTCTAATACTACCACATAGTTATGAAAATTATCTGGTGTGATGCCCATAAATTACTTTCTTACGCCATGGGATTGGGAAAAATTGAATACTCATGGTGACCAATTTGAACAAAGGAAACTTAAGCATTATTATGATGCTTAGGCACAAGGATGGGATGGAAAATGGGATAGGCTACCTAGTGGATTTGGGTCCCCTCAACATTTTGCAGTAAAAAAGCAACAACAGACTGTCACCATCCCCAAAGTAAAGACAAGTAGCATGTAATCGGTTTGTGGATAACTCCATGCGAACCTATAACGACAAACAAGGTAAACGTCTTGTTGTTGGAGCACATCCACCTTCCATGAACCAAAAAAAATTGTACAAGAGGAATAAAACACGTCGAAGAGATAGACATGTAGGTAAAACACGTTGAATAAGGTGCAAAAAGTGGCCATATATGTAGGTAAACATGGTCAAGAGTGTCAACGCAATAGTGAAGTCATTTTTTTCTGTACTAATAATTACTCCCTCCGTCCTGAATTACTTGTAGCAAAAATGAATAAAACTGGATGTATCTAGAACTAAAATGCGTCTAGATACATCCATTTCTATGACAAGTATTTCCGGACGGAGGGAGTAGATTCAAAATCTCCCTACAAAGATTGGGCGCCTACCAAGTTACCAGCATATAAAGGACCACATCTGCAGGCCATGAGCATTCATCTCGTGGAGAAGGAATGAAGACTCCACCAAACTCCTGCACTTGTGGGAGTAATATTCTCTGTGCATCTCGCCTTTCATATATACCGCTCCATTTTCACAATTAATGTAATTGTTCCTCCACCCACAATTCTAACTAGCGATTCATAAGGTAGGTGCCAACCACAAAAACAGAGAGTATACCATGGTAAACGAACGGGAGAGATATGTATGGACATAATGCGGGAACCGGAGGCATCAGAACATTAGCAAACACTTTTTCACTTGCGTTGGCTCCTGAACCGAGCACTTTTTTAGGAGTTCTGTCAAGAGATCGGAGAGCATCTTCAAGAATCATAATCACTTTTTTAACTCCAAAACCATCCTTATCTCTTGATCTACATATCCTGCTCCATTTGAGCAAATGATATCTCCTTTTCTTGTTGCATCCTTGCCAAAAAAAAATTCTTCTATGCTTGTCAAGCTTTTCAATGAAAGTTTTACTCATAAGCCACAAACATATGATATAGAGATATTTGGGTAACAACCGAATCCAGCATGGTAAGCCTTCCCCCAGTGGACGCGGCATTACCAATCCACGCCTCAAATCTTTTGAGATACTTAGCCACTATAAATTCCCAGTCTTAATCTCTGAGAGTAGTATAGCTGACAGGCATGCCAAGATATTTAATAGGAAAGCTACCCACATCACATTTAAACAAATCTGCATAGTGTTTCACAATGCTCTCATCACAACCTACAGTGAAAATCTCGCTTTTTTGGTAATTAACTTTAAGCCAAGACATCAGCTCAAATATGTATAGCAGCAACTTCAGGTTAACTGCTCTATCAACATCGTGATCCAAACAGATAATAGTATCGTCAGCATATTGAAGCACCGCAACCTCGTTAACCCTGACGTTCTATATATTCCAGCTAGTCGGACCAATCATATGTTATTTAATTTTGCTAAAAAGAGAGTAAAACTGACTATGACTACAATTTGAGAAATGTTGGGGCATATTTCACATATCGTTAAGTCAACACGCAAATCGTGAAGGAACTTTTTGGGAATGCGATTTTCACAACAGACGAGGAGAAGTGATGACATCGGAGGAAGCTAGGAAGCCACGGCAACAGACGGGGAGAAGTGACGACAATGTGCTAGACGATTTCAGTAGTGATGCTTTCAGAATGAATGCTGCAAAACTGCCGTATAAGATCTCATCTGCAGCTATTAGCACAACTACCATAAACATGCAGGTACTAGTACTTCCATGATTATGGTCAAAAAAGATGACAGTACCGTAAGTGCTAAGATCATATTTTTAGCTTTACCAGGTTCACACTTTAACCAAAAAAAGAGAGAAGCAAATCTAGTCATACACCTAAACTGATAAACCCAAATTGACTTAGCTATTGTGGGCAAAGACTGGAGCAAACATAATTTCATTAATAGGTTCACATTCTGATATGCGTAACTCACATTTCTGACTAGGAAAAGTAAATGAAAGTACTAATTTGACTGTGACCGAGTCCACACCTGAGGTAGCGGCTTGTTCGAATAGATGATTGACTTGAATGCTCATTTCCTGTAAATTCTCCTTATTTCTATCCTTTGACTTGAATGTGCATTATCCTCATTGCTAAAGTGATGAATACTCCACCAACTCCTACACTTCTGTGAGTAATGTTCTCCGTCCATCTCTCCCTTTAAATACACCACTCCATCTTCACCAAGCTATATTGCTCATCCATCCACACTTCTAACTAGTGATTCTTTTATTGACGGCATATACATTAGCACATAAGATAAGTGGCAGCCACATAGAGAGAGACCATAATATATATATAGGAACCAGGGAGATGTATGGACATGTCGGAATTGGAGACATCGAGATATTAGCAAACCGTGGCAGTCTATTACTTGGTTTTTCAAAATTTTAGGCTCTCGACAGGTTCAGTGATATATCCCTGCAGTGTCACGCCTTCACCTATGAAGGTGGGCATCGAGTTGCCGGCCCAAACGAACCAGGCGATGGAGCAAAACCAACTCCTCTGTCAGGCAAAGATTCAGAGTAAGCAGCAAGTAGTTGGCTCCATGAGCTGGGTTGGTGGGTTCCTGGAACCGCCAGTAAGTGATGGTAGGCACTTGGTATAAGTAGCGGCAGATCCCGTGTGCGTGGAGGTAAGCTGTGAATTGGTCTCTCAGCTCTGTCTCCCTGTTTCTTTGAACATCTTCCAAATTCTATGTTCATCCTCGCCTGTACATATGTACTCTGTTCCCCACCTCAGATCCCTGATGTAACTTGATGATTTATGAATCTATTATCCAAGCCATGAGAAATTGGTAATCAGAGCCTTAGATTGCCTCGCTCGCGCTCAAATCCTCGAGATTGGACTCGTAAAATTCCACTGCAATAGGTGCAACGACACCTTCTAAGCCAGGCAAGTCTTCTGCTCAAATTGTTTTTGTGTTGGATCGAATGGAGAGGAGCATCAGAAATCGTTGGCGGGAATTCTGGAAAAATTTGATGCCATGACTGGATGTGAAAGCTGTTAGCAGGTCGACGATTTTTGGGAAGGATCAAGACATCGTGAAGCACCGAATCATCTTTTTTCGATAAAGGGTGGACTTTATTAACTCAAAATGGAGCATCAAGAGGATACAAACACAATGAGCACACACTCGGCCTTTGCATTGCTAGGATGCATACAGCCAACACCAACGCACGCACACAAAAACACGCCCGTAAATAGCTAAGTCTTATAAGACCAAAGCTATACGTAGGCGAGAAAAAAAATTAAAAAATCCCCAAAGCGATCAGATCAACGATCAACAAACTATAACAATGACCATATCTGCACCGACCATCTCATGACACCACGCGGACAAAGAGATTCTTCAACAGCAACGCCTTCAGGAAGGGAGCGACACTCAAATGTCACCGTCACCGGATCCAGCCACCCAAAGCTAGAATCTAGGCTTTCACCCTGAAGAATCAGTCCGAGCATTCCGAACAATGCCTTCAACAAGGTAACGATGTAAAACATCGCCATTGCTAGGTATACCAAAATTGGGTCAGACCTAGGCTTTCACCCCGGAGCTCGAGACCGGGTGCTCAAGTAACACCACCATCGAAGTCATTCAGGTGTTGTCGCCACCACTTTTTCACAATCCCAGCAGCTATCATCGCTGCACAACCATCCCTCTGCATCAAGACTCCATCCATAGTTTGCATCTCGCCACCGAAGTCAACCACCTGATCTGCAGAGATGAAACTCACACAAAGATCTTTCAATGGCGACCGCAATCAGCGAGGCAAGTAGCCAGGACCATGGGCTGCAACTAGTCAGTGGCCGTCATCTGCACGCACGTGCACCTCAAACGGCCGTCTGTGTGCATAAGCATCCATGCACCAGCCCCGCATGCTTGTCTTGATCGTATTCCAAGCCATGGAGACGAACCAGATCGGAAGACCGGAATCACCGGCTAGCAACCAGATAGGGACGCACCAAGCCATGGAAATAATTAGATCAGAAGCCTGGCAACCACCATCTACCCGGCCAAGTCTGTTCCGACGGCGAGTGGGCAGGGTTGGAGCCTGGAGTTCCTCCTCCGGTACTGCAGAACGCAGGCAAAGCACCTCTGCTGGTCAACCAGTGTGCTCCCCTTCTGCAAACACCGCCGCTACAACCTGGTTCTTTTTTTAGAGGAGTGCCATACGGCGCACTTTATTTAAACTTCAAAAGAGTTACACCGTTTATTAGATCCTGCTAGATAAAAGACGGGGGATTACCCTCCCATACTACTGTATTGTTCGAATCAAAAAGCATGTCATGCAAGATTGCGTGCCATCATTCTATCATGTCAGCCTCCCGTCGACTATGTTGAAAAGAATATGCTTATCAACGCTCATCCTCCAAAGGTTGTGGCCTATTAACTCCCATCCTATAGAGATGTGAACTCTTCATATTCTTCCCACGATGCATGTTTGAGCCTTGTGTCAATCATCAATTTGAGTAGAGATGGTTGGCTCAAATGGACTCAAATCATTGTTTAATTTTTTATTAGAATAAACTCGACGCTTTCAAGTACAGTAGTTATCATGTACAAAAAGAAATTAATCGAAGGGAAATGACTATCAATCGATAAGCTTGTTATAGGGAGTCTCTAAGATCTGTAATAAAACTTCTAATACCATATAGTTATGAAAATTATCTGGTGTGATGCCCATAAATTACTTTCTTAATTCATGGGATTGGGAAAAAATGATCCTACTCATGGTGACCAATTTGAACAAAGGAAACTCAAACATTATTATGATGCTTAGGCACAAGGATGGAAAAAAATGGGATAGGCTTCCTAGTGGATTTGGGACCCGTCAACATTTTGCAGTAAAGAAGCAACAACAGACTGTCACCATCCCCAAAGTGAAGACCATGGTTTTCAATTTCAGTTTCAGAAGAATTTTAGCACCAACCGAAATCACAGAAATTCAGCAATTTTAGTTTTCATTTCGGTCAAAAGGCCGAAATATTCACTTGAATTCAATTCAGATTTTTTTTACATTTTTTTGAAAGTTATTTGAATTTCTGTGTACTACTGAAATTGCCGAAATATTTTGGCCGAAATAATATTTCAGTGTCTGCTGAAATTAATGAAATTCAGTGACTTTCATCGAAATCTCACTGAAAGTGAAAACCATGGTAAAGACAAGTCGCATGTAATCGGTTTGTGGATAACTCCATGCGAACCTATAATGACAAACAAGCTAAACGTCTTGTTGTCAGACCACATCCACCTTCCATCAACAAAAAAATAATAATTGTACAAGAGGGAGAAAACACGTCGAAGAGATACAAGGTTGAAGCTGGTGTAAAAAGTGGCCATATATGGAGGTAAACAAGGTCAAGAGTGTCAACACAGTAGTGAAGCCATTTTTTCTGTACTAATAATTAGATTTGAAATCTCCCTACAAAGATTGGCCACCTACCAAGTTACCAGCATATAAAGGACCACATCTGCAGAACATTAGCAAACACGTTTTCACTTGCTTTGGCTCCTGGACTGAGCACTTTTTTAGGAGTTATGTCAAGAGATCGGAGAGCATCTTCAAGAATCATAATCTCGGAGTACCATGCAGCATTCTTATGTGGCCTGTCAATTCTCATCCTCCAAAGACGTGAGCTCTTCCTCCTGTCACAAAAAGGTTGCCCTGGCAGATGTATACAAGCACATAAATCCAGCTGCTACTTATGCCGTTTAGGTGTTGCTGTCTAATTAGGCCGTGTAGGTGTTGCTGTCACGCTGCTACTTATCCAGTTTTGATGAACTCGTGCCCACGGAATTAGCTATGTCACTGCCTCCCCTGACGTCCTCTCCTCTGTTTGCTGATACGAAAATGCAAATTAGTTCATATCATACAACCAGCATCTCCCTAAGCTTGTGAACAAATGTGGACGCTTCAATGTGAGCACTCTTGAGTGCATCCCCGAAGAGATGAGCAGATCTACAAGCCCAGTCTGTCAAAGCTCCCTATCAGTTTGCTCTGTTTTGGTCAGATACTGTAGAATATATGTATAATGTCAACAAATATATATTTTTGGCAACATAGTGTATTTTTTCTTAACGGGCCTTCGGCAGCTTAGTATTCTCCTCAGAAATCACCATTCTCAGCACTTGCCCCTTTATCGTTTTTTCATACGATGGTAAATAACTTAACACGCCGATCCAACATAAGGTCACATGGGGTGCGTTGATACCCAAATTCCACAGCATAATGGCGAAAAGCGATGTTGTGTTTTTGTAGATATTATCCAACTCACAATGAGTAACCTACATTTATGGGATCCTAGTAGGATGTGTTTACATCTTATCCATTGATAATGCAGATTTTAAGGTGTCCCTTCGGAGAATAAACGTTGATCAACATAAAAGACCACATCTATATGTTACAACAGCCCACATGTCCCTTCAACTCGCTGAGACAGAATGAATACTCCAGCACTCCACCAACTCTTGCGGTTGTGTGAATAATGTTCTATGTCTGTCCCTGACTTTATATATACCACTCCATTACTATGAATGTTGAATGGCCATGAAGCGTATTACTGTCATTGTAAAGATAGGCATGTAGAGGTAAAGATGTGAGAGTAATACATATCCTCTCTTCCTTCCCTTTGCACTTGATAGGGGAGCAACGAAGAACGAAACCATCGGCTACGTCCATGGAAAAATTCTAAATGTGGGGAGGAGCTATAGTGACGTATGTCATACGCATCATGGTGGTCAATTTGAACAAGGAAAATTTAGAATCATTACTATGCTTATGCACAAGGAGTCATAAAATAAAAGGTTAGGATATTAGGCTGCCTAGTGCATATGGGACCCATCAACGTCTTACTAGCATGTTTTTTTATAACCCCGTCTAACTAGCATCTTTACTTGTCATCATCCCCAAAGTAAAAACAAGTACTGCTCCGTTCAATAATGTTAGACTTTTTTGCAAGCTAATTATGGAACGGAGGGAGTAGCATGCAAGTCGGTTTGTGAATAACTCCATGCCAAACTATAAATTACACGCTGCAAACAAGCTAAGCCTCTTCTTGTCGGGGCACATCCTACTTTTATATGAACTCGAAAAAAGCACTGTACAAGAGGGAGAGGCAATGTACAAAAGTGCCCATACATGGAGATAAAAAAGGTTAAGAGAGTCAACACAACAATGAAGCCATTTTATTTATTCATAACTATAAATATGAAACATCCCTCCGAAGGTTGTACGCCTACCAAGTACCAGCTTATTAAGGACGACACCTATAGGCTTTAGCAGACCGTGAGCATTCATCTCGTGGAGAAGGACTGAAGGCTCTAACAAACTCTCACACTTGTGCGAGTAATCTTCTACGTGCATCTCACCGTTTATATATACCACTCCAATGCTCACCAAACTATATTGTTCCTCGATCCACAGTCCTAACTGATGATTCTTTTACTGGGCATATATTTAAGCCCATAATATAGGTGTCAACAACGAAAACAGAGATTAGAGATTATACTATGATAGGAACCAATAAGATATGTATGGACATAACGTGGGAATTGGAGACATTAGGAAATTAGCAAGCTCCTTCGTAGGTGTTATATCCACAGGCTGAGTGATAAGTGCCTCCAAGAATATGAAGAGAATGTGAGACTGCTAAGCTCCACAGGGAACTCAAGCCGAATCAAGTCACTAGGTCGCCAAAACCAGTTGTCTAACAAGATCGCAAGGTGCAGGCAGCGAAACAAAATGGAGTTCAAAATGCTGAAAGCGGGCAGAGAATGCTATGGTCACCGAGCGCATCTTCTGGAATCATAAACCATAATCTGGTGGACCATAGAACATTCTTATGTGGGCTGCAACTCTCATCCACCAAAGGCGTGAACTCTTCGAGACTTCCTCCTGTACAATTAAAGGTTGGCCTAGCACATGTATACCAGCAGATAAATCCAGTTGCTACGTCACGCAGGTGTTGCTGTCAACTTGCCGTTCCAGTTAATTAGGACACAGAATCTAGTTTTGCTGAACTCATGCCCACGGAAGCAGGTATGTCACATTAGAATCTCGCCCGACGTCCTCTTCTCTGTTTGTTCATACAACAATGCAAATCTGCTTTAGAATCAGATAATTAGCCGGAAACTCCACAAATACAACACAAATTAGATGAGGCACTGTACTAACCAACCACAACTGCAGGTCTGCCCCAACATGCCGGGTGCCAGTTTTTTTTTTTTTTTGATGAATCTTGATTGTCCTAAAACAGCAGTGTGACATGGTAAGGGTAAGAGATATGCTTATGGGGATCTTGGTTGCTAGGGAAGCCTTTAAGTCAAAATGATCTGCACAACATATGGAAGCACCGCAACCGCTGCGTGTTCGACGGCGATACCCCCTCCATCTCGACGCTGTTGGCGTCTATTCAAGACGAGGCCCGGACCTGGGCTCGAGCTGGTGCTCGCGGATTCAACCTTTTGCTGGCATAGGCGTGTATGTATGTAATATTGTGGGCTGAGCATCCCACCCTCAAAAAGGCTCTCCTGTACCCCCCTTCCTATCAATGAAATGATACGCACTTTTGCGTATTCGCGAAAAAAAAAATGTTACCAAACTCAAATTTTGCAGATACAAATTTGTATTGGACGACCAATCAGTGCGTAGGCGATGGTGTCCCGAGCCATCAAGATAGTTTGAACACAGGTTATCCATTTTCTACGACACAAGACTGTCAAAAACCTGAGAGTATAGAAACATTCATCTCACTGTCCTAGCCTAGAAGACAGTGACATCGACCAAATCGAAACAAATACAGTGGCAGTGCAGATCACATATATAAAATGTTGAACATGGTAAACTTACACTGAGCAAGCAGCAACTAGCTCTGATCAGGTTCCCCTGCTCTCCTCCCTCGCTGCATCCGCGGGCATATGCATAGTCTCACCACTCGCCATAGTGCTTCTGGTGATCACCCTCTACATCCTTGGCGTCGCCGGATCCTTTGCTGTCTTCTGCATCAGAGAGTTCACCCTGAGAGCCCATGACCGGCCGCCGCTCATCGGGACCGTGTTCCGGCAGCTCAACAACTTTGACAAGATCTTCGATGAGCGTGTCAAGTATGCGCTCCTGCACCCTACCATGAGGTGTTGAAATTATGTGTCCTGCAACTATATTCAAATTACCTGGAATTGTTAAATATTCAGAATACCTTATTATGGAATTATACATGTATTTGTACATGGAATTGCTTTACATGTTTAGCATGGAATTATCACTTGTTGGAACATACTTAAGTTGTATGCTTAAGGAAGCTGGTCAATTATCAGTGGAATACAATATACTATTTATATTGGAAAGACTAACCGGGTAAACTGATGATTGGAAGGAGTTAGATCGTATAGTTAGATTACAGCCCTAATGTTGATCTACATAATTAGAGGAATTTACACTCTATTATGGCGCGTTGCTCACAAGCGCGTGCTCCGGGGACAAAACGGGTAGAATCCGTTAAACAGACAAATATGATCGTGGTTGGTAATTTGATTTGGACTCTATCCCGGAAACTAGTGGAAAAAACTAGGAATCTTATATCTGTATAAGAGGCGGACTCTTTGGAAAGACGATATAAGAAGGTCCCTACCCCCTAGCCTCATATATGCGAATTATGAGCGGCACCACAGATAAGCGCAGAGGAATTAGGGGGTAGACCAAAAAAATCCAACATTGGCATCAGCGCAAGGTTCGATTGCTCTAACCCTAGTCCCGTGCAAACTATCCGCGGTCGTCGTGATTGCCGCCGGTCGCATCTGATTCCGCTGTGTACTCTCCTTCGTATGTCGATCGGTTCTCTTATACAATCGCATCCCACGCGTGCAGTCTGCCTGGTTTCAGATCTGCTCTTTGATTCAGCAATTTTTCTACAGCTACGTGTACCTCTTGGTACGTACAGTACTTTTTATATGTCCAAGCAAAAGGGGCACATGGATCGAGTCAGACTAGTACAAATTGCTGGATCGTTCTGCTGAATAATTTATGTGGACCGAGAAATCAAGCGGCAAGCGCGCCGCACTGCAGGTTGCTGGAAGTTTTGCGCGTTGATCAACCGGAAGCACAGCCATGACAGAAATCTAGGAAGCTAATCGTGACATCACGTGGGGCATGGAAGGTTAAACTTGCTGCATGGAGATCAAGGAGTACTACTGGTGTTGATATTTCGTGAAGCCACATGAGTCGCGACTCACATGGTCCTCGCATCGCTCCGTCGGGACGTTCAGAAGTTTGCGGCCTCTCCTACTTGCTGCACGCATAGGCACGGATGCGTCGACAGCTATACAGGATCAAACTCATCTCTAATTGACCTGAACTTGGCAGCTTGCTGACCAAGGAACAGGAAATCTCCACTCAAGGACTTTCCAAGTTGAACGAGCAACTGCTCGGAAACTGCAGGTCATGCCAACGCTTGCTGCCGCTACTATCTATATCATCAAGAACAGCAATTTTTCATTTGAAAATTACTGGAATTTCAAGCCATTATTTGAAGGAAAGAGAGGGAATTTCTATTATTATTTATTGTGTCTAACATGTAGCCAACTACACGGTCGAGAGGCCGGCCGGAAGAGCCGCGCATGCACTTGTGCACGGGTGCTACGAGGAAAAAGAAGCAAATTACGAATCCTATATGTTGATTATTATATTTTATTACATCACTCATTAATGGTTTGCTAATCAACTGCATGTATGTCATAACAAGGAAAATATGTCTACTCCTTGGAAGAAGTTGATCAGCAAATGGTTGAATTATTCTGCGGAAAGTTACGCATAACCTGGAAAGGGATTTCAGAGAAGTACATATTATTATTGCATCACTTGTTTATGGAGGAAGATGTGAGTTACTCCGAGGACAAGGAAATTTGCTCTTCATTTGCTGATATGCCTAATGATAATATTTGCACTATATTTATTTATTTGGTGCTATTTTTTCAAGTATAAATGGATTTAGGCTATGTCTTATTGCTGGAATACAATAGCAATTTTATTGACATGCTGATAGTGCCAAAGGAAATTATCCATATTTATGTGTTTCCTCATTGCTGCTAAATCTTATACAATTTGGAATTGGAAAATTTGCCATGAAACTCCCTTGTGGAGGAAAAGTATTTTTGTCATAGGACATTCTGTGCAACTTTAGTAAGAAGGGATTTGATTTATGGTTCTATCTTGAAACCCATTGTTTATGAAATACTATTTGGAAAGGGAAGAGTGGAAATATTGCTCAATGATAAAATTAGTGCATTACGGAATTTCACACAATGGTTTATTCTTTCTTGATGGTCCATTGAAAGTTAGCAACCCAAATTGTCATTTGGGGAAGATAACTCACGGAGAGGAATGTTGATAATGAGAACACAAGCTTGGAATTTATTATTTTGTCATGGACGACTTGGTCAGATATCACGGAACATAATTGAGTAAGAACTGAGTGGCTTACTGATTCTGGAATTCTAAACTTTAGTGGGAGGATTGTGGTACTTGGGAAGCATATATAATGAGTATTTTTACTTGCACACCTTCTTTTTTTAAGGTGGAAGGAAATAAAAAGGTTTCACACTTTTTTCTTGTGGTACTTATGGTATTATTTTTTGGACACTCCCACTAGAGGTCATGTTATTTATTTTTATCTTATCATTGATGATTGCACATGATATGGTTATGTTTATACTATTTCAAAATACAAGTCGGAATGTTTTATTGTGCTTGTCACATGTTGTACTGAAGTGGAAAATCGGTTGATTAAAGATTACCAACGTTTTAACAACCAATTGGTGGGGGAAGTACACTTCAGTAATATATCAATTGAACATGTAAATATCATGGAATTATTGAATGTCTTTTATACTCCCTTGTATTTTTAAAGATGTATTGGACACTGTCGTTTGTTGATATCATTATTCATCTAGCACAGTCACTATATGTCTTGTAGACTAGAAGGAAATCTTCTATCTTGACAGGAAATTCTCAGTTAATACAAAGTGCACACCAGGAATTTTTTTCATGGTTATTCTAGTGGATCAAAGGTTTGTTTTTATTTTTCATTTGAAAAAGTAAAACTGGTGGAAAGTAGGAAAACAATTATTTTTATGATCAAGGGTGGAAATATTAACAATCATACTGGAATAATCTTGACCCCAAAGGAAACTACAAGTAGTGAAACTCCCAATATTAACATGCTTAGGATAAGTGGGAGGAATTAGCTTGGACGTCTGGATAATTATTATGTGTTATTGGGGGATGTCACTCTAAATTTTAGAGGAATCACTAAATTCTCTTAAGAAAGTTTTTTTTCATCAATGTCAACTATGGGTGGAAGAATTGCGGGAAGGAATAAACTCAAATGAGGAAGAGCATAGTTTGGGAACTTAATATCATACCAAATAATCGCAAGCCTATTGTCTGGAAGTGTTTTTATATTTTGTAAGGAAATTTGGCTCGCTGGAATATTATAATGTCACTCTTGTTATTCAATTCTTCACATAAAGGGAAATATACTTTGTGGAAACTCTCTCCCCTGGAATTTTGGGAAAGAGGAACTAAAGACATGGTTTGCTAATTGAGTGTATTAATGTATGGTCATATAAGAACCTTCACATCAATGGAATAGCAGGTCATATGGTTTTCTAAAGGAATCAAGGCGGTCATCTACAAAACTTGGTCATGTTTCAACTTTCATATGAAAGGAACATTTGAAAATCCTATTTAATTTTATGAGTGGAAATACATAGAAAATACTTTGAAATGTTTCTCTATGGAAAATTGCAAATGTGTTAAAATACCTTTGATAAAGGGAATCATACTCGGTCAGGAATTATATTTGAACTACTGAGGAAAAATGGAATAATAAATGGTACTGGAGTTCGTATGTATCTTCATTATATTATCATACCTTAGCTATCGGAATTTATGTTGCATTCAAGCAGTGGAAGGAAAGATGAGCAGCTAAGGGAATCTCACACATCATATAAGATTGTGGAAAGTGCATCACAACCTGTCACTTGTTCTTAAATTTATATTAAAGGTAAACACATTGAGGAGGTCTACAAGATGAGAAATAAGTCAAGGTACGCATATTCATATTTTTTTGTAGTACTAATATGGTGCAGGTTCACTAATCGAAGTCAAGAATTTCTATCAACACATGGTTAATCATGGAACTTCATTTCCTTATTGGATTTGATATTTATGTGGTTTTCAAATTTTATTCAACATGTTATCTTATACTTGACTCGATGCGGAATTAATCATATTATTATATATGTGATGGAAAATAATTGATGCAGAATTTCACTTGAGGAAACAAAATACTCAAGGTGCCTATAAAGGTGGAATTACACTCGAGGAAATAATACTCGACGTGCCAAGGACAGCTATGCTGGAATAATTAGGCGGAAACTAAAGGTCTCTAGTGATCTTAAGTGTCACAGCAAGGAAACATATTGAAGGGAAGTATCACCGTATATATATTTGTGGGTTTTCAACATAGTGTTAATATGATTGTTGATCCCTTGACTAAGCCTCTTAGTCAGGAGGTATTTGGCAAGCATGTTAAGGCTATGGGTTTACGAATATTTGAATGATCGTTTTGGACAAGTGGGAGATGTTGGAATTATGTGTCCTGCAACTATATTCAAATTACCTGGAATTGTTAAATATTCAGAATACCTCATTATGGAATTATACATGTATTTGTACATGGAATTGCTTTACATGTTTAGCATGGAATTATCATTTGTTGGAACATACTTAAGTTGTATGCTTAAGGAAGCTGGTCAATTATCAGTGGAATACAATATACTATTTATATTGAAAAGACTACCCGGGTACACTGATGATTGGAAGGAGTTAGATCGTATAGTTAGATTACAGCCCTAATGTTGATCTACATAATTAGAGGAATTTACACTCTATTATGGCGCATTGCTCACAAGCGCGTGCTCCGGGAACAAAACGGGTAGAATCCGTTAAACAGACAAATATGATCGTGGTTGGTAATTTGATCTGGACTCTATCCCGGAAACTAGTGGAAAAGACTAGGAATCTTATATCTGTATAAGAGGCGGACTCTTTGGAAAGACAATATAAGAAGGCCCCTACGCCCTAGCCTCAGATATGCGAATTGTGAGCGGCACCACGGATAAGCGCAGAGGAATTAGGGGGTAGACCAAAAAAAATTCCAACATCAGGCTCGTCTATCCAGGGCACAGTGAGATCTTAACCGCCGACCATGCCGTCATCGAGCCTGTCCTCAAGACAAACTTCAGTAAATACAGCAGGGTTGTTCTCCTTGCTTATCATATTTGTTCCTCCTCTCTTTCTTACTAACCAATAACCGCCGACCATGCCGTCATTGAGCCTGTCCTCAAGACAAACTTGAGTAGTCTGTATAACATATTGTCATGTGCTATCAACCTTTGAATTCAGATTCATGCTAGTCAGACTAATCATATACGTGCTATTTAGACATAAGCTGAATGCATGTGCCAATTTGCAAAAACTAGAAGACAATACTGAGTCTGACTACAATTTGACAATGACAGATCCTATTTCATAGGGGTCTTCAACACAGAAATCGTCTGCAGCAGCAGCTAACAGAATTACCATAAACATGCAGGTACTTCCATTGTTATCATCAATATAAATAGGATACTATTTTAAGTGCCAATATCGTATTTATATCTTTAATAGTTCAGTCTACACCTGACAAATTTACTTTAATAAGCTACAAAAGAGAGAAGCAAATCAAATCCTAGACCTCAACGGCTAAACAAAAATTGAGTTAGCTATTCTTCGCAAATAACTGGGATAAACATAGTTTCTTCAGAACTTCTGAATTGGGTTATGCATTAATCTGATTTCTAAGTGAGCAAAGTAAAGATAAGTATTAATTGACTCCGAGTTAAATCTGAGGTAGCACACTTGTACGAAAAGCTGGCTGACTTGATGTGTATTTGCTGGCAGTTCTCTTAATTTCTACCATTTCCTCAGGACCTTCTGATGAGAACAACTATGGATTCAATATTCGAAGTGGGATTCGGTTTTGAGCTTAACACGCTATCTGGATCAGATGAATCCAGCATTGAATTCAGCAAGGCCTTCAATGAGGCAAATTCTCTTGTTTACTATCGATAAGTTGATATGTTCTGTAAGCTGAAAAGGTATCTTAATATTGGGTCAGAAGCCAAACTGAAAAAGAGCATAAAGATAACCGACCACTTTGTGTTACAGTTAATACATCAAAAGAGAGAGAACATGAAAAACATGACTGGCCATGTAAGCAAAACTATACGGTAGTTTGTAACAACTATTTCAAAATTTTACATATGTTCAAGTCTATCTCTTATTATAAATGCAGAAAGACATAGAAGGATCCTGAGACGATGAACGATCGTTACCTTCGTGGCATAGTCCTCAGTTTCCTGATTGCTTGTAAAGACACCAAAGGAAATACCCTTACATGGTTCTTCTACATGTTCTGCAAGAACCCAGTAGTGCAGGATAAGGTTGCCTTTTTTTGGGCGGGTGAGGATAAGGTTGCCGTTGAAATCATAGAATCTATCGAGTGAGCGCAAGAATATACCAGCATGGAAATGTTCACCGCAAGATTGAAAGAAAGGTGCTATTGACAAAATGCACTACCTCCATGCTGGGATTACCGAGCCTCTCCCGGGTGCAGCCTGGTATTCCAGTAGTTTAAATGATTCCTCTTGCTATTAACTTTTAAGTGTAGAGTTCAACAATAACAACTCCGGATATGTGTCGACATAATTTAATTAGGACATGGCATACACAGTAACTTACTTTGTGGTACACTTTCAGGATGGTGTACTACCAAACGACCATCAAGTGATAAATGGAGCTGGAATGAACTATATGATCTATGCCATGGGGAGGATGAAGTACCTTTGGAGGGACCATGTTAAAACTGCCCGCTGAAGAATTTAGGGCCGGATGAAATGCCTTTTGGGAGGATGAAATTTCTTTGGAGGGACAATGGGGAGGATGGTTTCATTTTCCTGTAGAATTTAAATTGAAATTTTCATTTAACAAGTCTTCTCTAATGATCAGGCAGGACCACATATCTGCTTTGGGAAAGAATTTGCATGCAGACAGAGGAAATCGTTGCTGCTACCCTGATACAATTTTCCAGGTTCGGACAGGAAGACGAATCCAAGGGTCCAACATACAAAACAATGTTTACCCATCACATGGATAATGGCCTTCATCTATTTGTGTACCCCCGTAACATGTCTGCTTCAACATCAGAGCAAGCTGCTAGATCCTCTGTTGTTGCACTGAACTATGTACCTTACCCATATCTAAATTTCAAGAAGTTCTAAAAATAAGTGTCACCATTGAGTTTTCATCAGGTTAGTCAGATTATTTATATTAGTTTAACTTTGGAGAAAGAGACTAAAGTAAACTGTCAGAAACCAGAGAGATCCAGACTGGTGTGATGTCAACCCCAAATTTGTATGTGTTTGGATGCTGTTCAGCTAGATTTTATTTTTATTTTTATTTTCTGTTTCTCTATTTCCTTTTTGAATTTCAAATTGGTTAGAAAAATAAACTTTTTTAAAATGCATCTTCGAAATTTAACATAGGGATCAAGGTCGATATTTAGGAATTATGGAATTTAATTTCCTAAAAAATTAAAATGTAGGCCTTTTTGAAATAAGTCCCTTTGAATTTTGAATTGATTAAAAATAAAAAATTAACTTAAACATTTTTTGAAAAAAATAACAGAGGCGGAAAACATTATTTGGGACTTGTGAAAAACACTTCGCGGCACAAGTTAAAATTTTAATTGTCGCACTATTTTAGGGTATCATTTTATTCCCTGAATACTTTTGTGTTCAGTCTAATTCCAAATTGACTTTAGGGTTTCAAATAAATCCTATGAGTTTATGGAAATATTTTTCATCCCAAAATATTTATCGAAAGGTCTCAAGTATGTTGTGAGCTTAATTTTTGTTTTATAAATATTACCTAAATGACAGATTAGTGTTCTGAATAATTCCAAAAAAATGAAAAATTGCTCATCAAAACTTGCTAAGCTCAATCGACCTCAAAGCAAAAAAATGGAAAAGTTCCAAATTTTTAAAAATTCCAAATTTTGGAAACTTTTGGTAAGTGGCAATGACCCTCCTAGCTTTTTTTACATCAAATTACTCTTTATTGCAAGGTGATCACTATATTATCTTTTACAAAAGTATCAACAATCTCTATAGGTGATAGGTGGATCTTCCATCCACCACACACACACACCTTACTTCTAGCTAGTTTGGCTAAATCATGGGCAGCATAATTAGACTCTGATATATATATATATGTATGTATGTATGTATGTATATGTATATGTATCACAAAAGACTGCCGTGGATAGACTGAAAGATCGACCTCCATTCTTCATTTTCTTTATCACCTCGATGATGTTGGAGTTCATCTCTATGCAGTTACACCCAACCGTAGTTACCAAACTGATCCTCGTAGCTTCGTTTGCCTAGGACGATGCCATGTATCTAAGTATCTTTTCTTGAAAATCAATACAGCTAGACCAACGGCACTCCCCAAAAAAACTTAATAACAACTCCTACATAATACTATCTCCAAATAAAGTCAACTCAAATGTGTGCGGAAGATTGGCGCTTGATTTGATTCCAAGCGATCCGATCTGATGCAACCCGTGAACAGTTATCTAGCTTAAAAAATTCGAAAAGAAAACAAGATCCAGTCTGCGATAGCTAGCTGCTTATCCAAACGATTATCTATGCATATAATATGTATGAGGCCCAGGCCAGCCAGCTAGCTGCTTATCCAATTCGCACCATCCACCCCTCCGTGGAACGTTGAACCAGCCAGCTGATCGAGCTCCTGTATGCAAGCAATGGCGCCGCCGCCGTGGCTGCCGGAATTCGACCCGACAGACACGGTCGCCGGCCATGGCTTTGTCGATCGCCTCACCACCGACGCCGCCGTGCTCCAGCGAGAGCTCCTCACAGAGATCCTCAAGAGGAACGCCCACACCGAGTACCTCCGCCCCTTCCTCCTCCGCCCGGATGGCGGCTTGCCACCGGACGGCGACCTCCGGGAGGCCTTCAAGAAGCTCGTGCCTGTCTCCTGCTACGACGACATCAAGCCATATGTGCATCGAATCGCCTCAGGCCCGCCGTCCACCAACCTCCTCTGCTCCGAGCCCATCACCCACCTCCTTAGAAGGTAAATTAAGCTGTGCCCGTGCGGTGCAGCTATCTCAAGTCTCGACATGTTTATATGTCCATAATAGCTAGTATATGTAAGGAATTTACAGTTTGGGTTAGTCGATTTTTGGAAGAAGAATGCTCGCCGGAGGGAAGGAAGGAAGGAAGGAGCAGCCGTCGACGTTCTATCTTAGAGTGGTAGGGTGGCAGGCTCACCGGCAATCTATTTTAGGGGTGGGGGTGGAGGGGGGTGCAAGTTCGCCGGAAAAAAAATCTGCTCATTCCCGGGGTTAGAGGGATGGCCGGAGGCGGCGGCAACACGAGGGTAGGCGGCGGTTGGTGGGAGGGTGGGGCGGCGATGCTGGCGCGAGAGTGTCACCGGCCGCGGGCGGCTGTAGCACGCCGGTAGCAACAGGCGGCGGGAGGAAGAAGATGGAGGCGGTTGTGATCTGTTTTTGAGGAAGAACAGGTCGGAGGAAGAAGACACACTCTGGCCGCTAGATCAGAAATCAAGGGCAGAGAATGATCGACTGACCCAAATTAAAATTATCGCTCCCATTTATGTCCCTTCCTTCCGTGTCATGGTGTGCAGCTCGGGCACGTCTGGTGGGAAGCAGAAGATCTTCCCGTCCACCGCGGAGGAGCTCGACCGGAAGCTCTTCTTCTATGGCGTCCAGGCACTCGTGAGGAACATGTACGTGTAAACACGTAGTATTACATATTGCATTGCTCGCTTGGTCCAGTAAGTTTGGTGATCTCAACAAGATACTAATCAATGAGGCGTTGTTCGATCTAGGCATCTGCATGCTGACCAGGAGAGCAAGCGCGGCATGGGGATGCGCCTCACCCTCACCTTCCCCGTCGAACACACGCCGTCCGGCCTTCACGTCCAGGCGGCCACCACCGCCTACTACTGCAGCAGCCAGTTCCGGGACCAGGAGGTGGGCGGGTTTGACCGGTGCACCAGCCCCATGGAGGCCATCCTTTGCCCGGACGCCGAGCAGAGCATGTACTGCCAGCTGCTCTGCGGCCTGGTCCACCGCGACTCCGTGGACCACGTCGGCACCTCCTTCGCCAACAGCCTCGTGCGAGCCATCAAGTTCCTGGAGCACAACTGGGAAGAGATGTGCTCCGACATCCGCACCGGCAGCCTCAGTGGCCGGATAACGCACGCGCCCTTGCGCGACGCCGTCATCCAGCGATACCTACGAGGGCCCGATCCAGCACTGGCGGACGAGGTCGCGTCGGAGTGTGCCGCCAAGCCCTGGGACGGGATTGTCGCCAGACTATGGCCGCGGGCACGGTGTGCCCTCACCATTGTCACCGGCTCGATGGCGCAGTACATTCCGATTCTCCGGAGCTACTGCGGTGGCCGGTTGCCGATCGTCTCACCCTGTTATGCGTCTACTGAGTGCGCCGCCGGAGTCAATCTAAGGCCTCTCGACCCACCCGGCCGTGCGTCGTATGCATTGCTTCCCAACATCGCCTACTTCGAATTTGCTGAGATCCAGCCTCATGATGAAGAAACTCCTACTGTTGATGACGATGGCGATCCGGGTGAGATGAAGCTTGTGGATCTTGTGGATGTCGAAATTGGTCGGTCCTATGAGCTGGTTGTCACCACCTTTGCAGGTTAGCTAGTTAAGACCTCCTCATATACACTTTGCCCCCTCCTTATATAAGTCTTGAAGTATCTTGATTTTTGTATATTGCCCTACTTCATTCGGTGTTTTATTTTTAGAATAGTCTTTTTTGCCGGGCATTGTGTTTGTAAAAGCAGACTTTACATAAGTTTCTAGTTCCAAGAAATAAAGAAAATATGAAACTTTAAGTCAAATGTTCTTGCCCTGTAATCCCGAGCTTGCAACCGGTCATTGTCTGACTATATAGATAAAGGATTCCAATAATAGTAATAATAATTGATGAAAAGTAATAGGAATTATTGTGTTTAGCCAACTTGTGTAAGAATTATTTATTAGTTCAGTAGCTATGATTTGATTTCATATATATCATGTGCAAACCATACCAGGTCTTTACAGGTACCGAGTTGGTGACCTTCTCACCGTGACTGGCTTCTACAACGCAACGCCGTTGTTCCTCTTCTCGGGACGGCATGATGTCATCTTAAGCATAGACCATGAGAAGATAAGCGAGGAGGAATTACTCAGGGCAATTTCAAAGGCTATTGAGCTCCATCTTGGCCCTCTTGGGTATATGCTCAGTGGAAGCACCGCCATTGCAGACATATCCAAGTTGCCAGGCCACTACGTCCTGTTCTGGGAGCTAACCAACGCAAGGAGTAACCACATGGTTGGCGACATCCCCAATCAAACTGTCATGGAGAATTGTTGCTCGACAATTGAAGAATGCTTCGACCAAATGTACTGCAAAATCAGGCAGCGCGCGAACATCACCGCGCTTGAGATAAGGGTGCTTGAGCAGGGCGCGTTCGACGCTCTGATGGACTTCTTCGTGTCTAGAGGCGCATCGGCGGGCCAGTACAAGACTCCAACGGCTATTCGGTCAAAAGAAGCGATGATGGTGTTGGAAGAGAGGGTGGTGGCAAGGTTCTTTAGCAAAGAAATTCCCCATGGTTCTCTATATGATGATTACGTGAAGAAATGATTGATGCCCTGATGGGTTGATTAGAAGACGAGTGTTTTACTCATGTGTATGGATACGTATGTGTTAATCCCCATGGAAATGCAATAAATATGGTCAGAGAATACGCGCAACAAAGAAATAGAAGACGTGACATTCTTTCCGTATTTAGTTGCGGTATTTTCAGGACTACATGTTCTCATCTCTGCATCAAGTCATTTTTGAAAGAGAACCAAATCCAGGTTGGTGAAGATCATGATTTGAACTGGCACGCACTACTATAGGTCCGGTCACTGCCTCGTGTGACGTCTTCTCTTCTGTTTGCTGGTACCTTGAAGCTAAGGAAGCTAGTTCAAAAGATACAACAATGTTGTCCATTTCCATAACAAAATTAGCCTAGAAATATCATAGATATGCACATTAAAGAAAAGGAACTATTCTACAGGAGCCTAAGCATGGAGCACTTGGGCCACAAGTCCACAAGTCAGTGGCACACATACATACCGTAATTTTGGGTGCTCAATTTCATTTAGTGAAAATTTCTGGAACTCCCTCAAACAAAAGTGAATCCTGAACTTCCTTGTCTAGTAAGTATGGAATAAGAGTGGCGTGATTCTTCTCAATCATATGCCTAGGTCATCCCAGCATGTATGAAATTTGCTGCTTATGCCCGATGAGCGCATTGGCAATATTCTTTCGAGCATTAGACACCGTTCGAATACATGATTTGTCCAGTTTCGACATGACCTTGAACGAGCAAGTGAAGTACAAGACTCCTGCACCCCACTACCAGTCCGGTCAATCCCGGGGGCAACGAGATCTAGAACGGTGATCACACCGTCGAGGAGCATGTACTCAACACAAACTTCAGTAAAGCTTCTAATGGGCGCGATGGCAAAGAAATTGTTAGTGACACACACAAATCTTTCTTATATGTCTAGGGAATTGCACAAAAGAAACCATATGATATCATTATTTTAATGCTTAGGCACAAGCAGACATAAAATTAAAGGATACGATATTAGACTACCTAGTGCAATTGGTACCCATCAACAACCTACCGGCCTCTTCAGAAAACAATAACATGTTGCCACCTTCTCCATAGTGAAATAAGTAACAAATAAATATGTTTCTCGATAAGAGGCCTAACTACAACTTATTAAACCTTGTTTTATCGAACCAATATATAAAACAACATTACACAAGAGGGATAAAGCATGGGGCGACACAAAAGAGGGGAGGCACTGTACAGGAGGAGGAATACAACAGGGTCAAGAGAGTCAACCAAATAGTGAAGCAATTTTCTTTACTTAATTATAATTATATTTGAATAGTCCCTCTCCAAAGTCTAAGTGATTACCAAGTCGCAACATATAAAGGACCACTCCCAACATGCTGTGAGCAATCATCTTGTGGAGAAGGATTAAAGACTCCAAATTTTTATGAGTAATCAGTAATGTTCTCGGTGCATCTCGCCCTTTACATATATCACTCCATCTTCACCAAACTATATTTCTCCTCCATCTGTACTTCCAACTAGTGATCCTGTTATTGGGCCTACATGTTAGCACACATGAGGTAAGTCGCAGCTGCAAATACAGATTAGACCATGAAATAAGAACTGGGAACATATGTGTGAAATAATGGGGTAACCGGAGACATCAAGACAATAGGGAACACGCTTTTGTGGGCAATGTCTCTTAGACAGGGCAAGGCAGGCGGGACTGCTAAGCTCCATAGGGCACTCAAGCTGAATTAAGTCACTACTGCAGGCCGGGGCCACCTTCACACCAACGTGATGAGCCAGGCTAGCTCCCTACTAACCTTACACATGGGTTTGCACTATCCATGGTCTTGCTATTTTATATCTCTAATCTCTCACTCTTCCTCCACATGGATGCATGGGTCGGCTACTGGGTCTAGTGTACCACCTGACCCATACACATAACTACTCTATAGCAATGCACATTCGGTTTTCCCCTTCTCCTATATCATAGATCATTTTTCGGACTTTAACACAATGTGACACAACAATAGCACAATGTCACACAAGCCCTTTAGAACAGGGGACGAAGAGAAAAATATACAAGCAATGTTAGAGTTAAGCATGCATACCTACGAGTAAGAAGGAATCAACAGAGCATGCAGACCTAGGGGAGATGGTGATGGCAAGAGCTCGTTCTCCGACGGCTCAACCCATCCGATAATAAATCTGACACGCTAGTCTATGTACACACATGCATTATCGCAACATTTTCTTTGTCAAATGTACCGGCAAAGAAGCCGGGCACACGGACCTAGTGTTGACGATGGAGGGTGCCGGTGGCGAGAGCTCAGCCTCCACTGGCACTGCACCACGATGAACATGGTGTGCCATTCTTGATAGTGCTTATCGATGAGTGAGTAACTAAGTATACGGTTGAGGAAACAGCCTTCTTGCTAGTGCTAGGCCCAACCCAACCCAGCCTAGCCCAGCTTGTCCGTGCTTTTCCAATGGGCCACTAGTTCTTTGCTAGGCACACAAAGTTTCCCTTAAAAAGGTTTTAGAGGGTCATATGACTTGTTCATTTTTTAACACGAGATGCCTTGTTCTTACTTCTGTTACGAAGGTACAAAACAAAATCAAAGTGTAGAACTCAATGTTCGAGCTCCAAGATTTTATGATTCTTTTAATTGGTTTCTCTTGTCTGATTAGTAACATCACTAATCTTAGTTATTAGATGATGGAAGCTCATTTGGTCTCTAGGATTGATAACGTGATGACGGTTAATCATGGGATTTCTGACTAATAACTAAGCCATGCGAAACTAGTAAGTTTCAGACAAGGTTGTTCAACCTAAATTGATTCACTGATGCATGGCAATGGTTGTGTGCGAGGCGAGGAGTGAAATTAGGGTTCAAATGAAGAGCTGGCAGCGAATAGCGAGGAAAGAATTTTTCCGTCGTCTAGTGCATATTTTGGAATCTTAGTCTTGTCTATCATTTTTCTTTTTCATGAAACAAGCAAAGCTCCAAAAAGGACCTCAACATTCTAATGTGGACTATCAACTCTCATCCTCCAAATATTGTGGCCTATTAACTCCCCTCGAAAGATGTGAACTCTTCATATTCTTTCCCCTTTCTAGGGACAATTCCATTTCTCCCCCTAAATTGAGCCCACACCTGGCATTTGCCCCTAAATTTCGAGTATGCTCAAAAATACCCCTCATCCATCAAGTGTCCTTATAGAAATGCCCTTCCATGCCGTTTCCGTCTGGTCAAGGGCCTTTGACCGTCTCTGAAAAATTCCTTGGACGTTCTTGCCCTACCTCCATTTGTCATTTACATATAGTGCCCAACCCAAAAAAATAAAAACAAAAACTCTCTCTGCAACTTACATGTGGGACCCAAAAAGAGAAAAAAAAACTCTCCCTCTCTCCCTCCTCCCCTCTCTCTGTCTCTGGACGCAACCGCAGTAGCTCGCCGCCGGCGAGCAGTAGCAGCGGGCAGCAGAAGGGCGCTGCAGCAACCTTCACCACATCGTCTCCTGCTCGTGCGCGCCTGTTGTGTGCCGAAAGTCCACGCAACCACCTAGGCTCAGTCCTCCCTTGTCCGTCCGTACGTGCCATCGCCAGCGTAGTTCGCGGCCAGAGTCAACTCGAAGCTCAGAAAACACACCTGTTAAGTTCGCCTCTACCTATAGAGTGTTACCTCTGAATAAATTGAACGGAGGTGCCACAAATCGTCGCCATGGTGTTCGTCTTCTCCACCACCGGCGGTGCTCCGCCGCGCCCTGATCTCCTCGGCTATGCTCGCCCTTCCTCGTCTGAGCATGTCCTCGAGTTCCTGGTGATCCCTTGGACATTTTGCCCTCTTTCCAGAGCCTGCCCGAGCAACATAGCGCCACCCCACCTAGCGCCACCACTCGCCGCCGACGGAGATCGCAGTTGTCGTGGTCTGTGAAGGTCTCGCATCCTACTATCGTGCTTGACTAGTCCGCCGCAGCCCCATGTAGCTCAAGCGCTCCTTGAACCCCCTCCCCCTCCTTGCGTGTTCCCGTGCCATCTGGTGCGTCGCCGGCATGCTGCACACTCGCCAGATGTGCCCGTGTGAGTTTAAATTAGGGCTAAACACAATTACTAGTTCTTAACCAATATAGAGTAGTTAGAATTTTAGACGCTGACCAGTGGGCCCCCCTTCTGTCATGTGGTCCCACCTGTCAGAAGGGGCAAAAATGTCTGAAAAATGTCTCAGAGATGGTCAAAGGCCTTTGACCAGACGGAAATTGTTCGGAGGGGCATTTCTATAAAGACACTTGACGGAAGACGGGTATTTTGAGCATACTTAAAATTTAGGGGCAAATGCCAGGTGTGGGCTCAAGTTAGGGGGAGAAATGGAATTGTCCCTTCTTTCTATGATGCATGTGTTGAGCCTTGTGTTACTCATCATTTCCCATAGAGATGGCTGCCTTGAATGGACTCACATCATTGTTTTAACAATTTTATTATAATATACTCAACGCTTTCGTTAGAAGGTATTTGTCAAGTACAAACATAACTTAATCAAAGGGAAAGACTATCAATTGTAAGCGCAATTTAGAATGTCTATAAGATCTATTAATACTACAGAGTCATCAAAATCATCATGTGTGACACCCAGAAATTACTTTTGTATATGCCAAAGGGAAATGAAAAAAAGCATGACCAATTTGAACAAGGAAACTTTCGCATCATTATGACGCTTAGGCACAATGAGGCATAAGATAATTTTTTTCGATATTATGCTGCCTAGTGTTTGGGACCCATCAACGTCTTACTAGCATCTTACTTGTCACCATCCCCAAAGTAAAAACAAATAGCATATAAATAAGTTTGTGAATAACTCCATGCCCAACTATAAATTACAGTGTGGCAAACAAGATAAATGCCTTGTTGTCGGTGCACATCCTCCTATTATATGAACCCAAAAAAAAAACCAGCATTGTACAAGAGGGAGAAAGCAAGTTGAAGAGAGAGAACGGGGGAGGTAATGTACAAAAGTTCCCATACATGGAGGTAAAAAAAAGGGCAAGAGTCAACACAACATGGAAGCCATTTTCTTTACTGATAATTAGATCTGAACTATCTCTCCAAAGATTGGGCGCCTACCAAGTTACCAACATATAAAGGACGACACCTATAGGCTACAGCAAGCCGTGAGCATTCATCCCGTGAAGCAGGAACGAAGACTCCAAAAAACTCTTAGACTTGTGTGAGTAATGTTCTCCATATACCATTCCCATACTCACCAAACTATATTGTTCCACCATCCACGGTTCTAACTGGCGACTCTTTTACTGGGCATATATGTAAGCCCATGATATAGTGTCAACAACAAAAATAGAGAGTATACTATGATAAAATAACTTCAGGGCTTCTATCAACAGGTTGGGTGGTATCTGCCTCCGAGACAAAGCAGAGGAGGCATGACTGCTAAGCTCCACAGGGACCTCAAGCTGAATCAAGTCACTAGTATGCCAGTACCAGTTGTTTCACAAGACCAGAAGGTGAAGGCGGCGAAACGAATTATAGTTCAAAAAGAAAAAGGAAAGAGAGAATGCTATAGTCGCCCAGCACACCTTCTGGAATCATAATCTCATGAACTCGCTCTGTTCCAAAAGAATTTTTCTTCCTTCCAATTTTGTAATATATGTAAATACATTTCACAATGAATCTGATCAAGCAAATTTGAGATTCTATATTTTGACATACTTTTACATAAATTTGGTCAAACTTAAAAAGTTTGACTCGTGACAAACCTAAAACTTCTATTCTGGAACGAAGGGATGGAGTACATACCATACAACATTCTTATGAGGCCTATCAACTCTCATCCTCCAAAGATGTGAACTCTTCCTCCTGTCACATAAATGGTTGTCCTATCCTAACACATGTATACAAGCAGATAAATCCAGCTGCTACGTCGTGTAGGTGTTGCTGTCATGTTGCCATTCCAGTTAATTAGGACGCAGTATCCAGTTTTGCTGAGCTCATGCCCATGGAACCAGCTATGTCATTGCCTCGCCTGACACCCTCTGTTTTGTTTTCTGATACAACAATGTAAATTAGTTCCTAACATAAAACAAGGATCTGCATTAGAATCAGACAATTAGCCCGAAACAACGCAAATTATACGGGCATTGCTAGCCAGCACTGCGCGTCTGCGCCCACATGTCGGCGACATACCGGGTACCAAAATGTTGATGAATTGGAAGTTGGATCTTGGTTTTCCTGAAACAGCAGTGTGACATGGTATGAGAGAGATGCTTATCAACTCTCATCCTTCAGAGATTCTGGCCTATTAACTCCCGTCGTCCAGAGATATGAACTCTTCATATTCTTTCCATGAGGCATGTCTGAGCCTTGTGTCACTCATCAATTTCAACAGAGATGGTTGGCTCAAATGGACTCGCATCTTGGATTTAACAATTTTATTAGAATAAACTCGACGCTTTCATTAGGAAGCAGTTGTGAAGTACAAACAAAACTTAATCAAAGGGAAATACTATCAATCAATAAGCCTAATGTAAAGTGTCTCTAAGATCTGTAATAAAACTTCTAAGACCACATAGTTAAGGAAATTATCCGGTGTGATGCCCACAAATTACTTTCTTATGTGTCGTGGGATTGGGAAAAAATATGGTCAGACTCATTCTGACCAATTTGAACAAAGTAAACTTTAGCATTATTATGATGCTTAGGCACAAGGAGGAATAATTAAAAAAAGTAGGACTATTAGGCTGCCTGGTTGATTTGGGACCCATCAGCATCTTACAATAAAAGCAGTAACAACTGGCTGTCACCATCCCCAAAGTAAAAAACATGTAGCATATAGATCATTTTGAGGATAACTCCATGCCAACCTATAAATAACAGTGTGGCAAACAAGCTAATTGTCTTATTGTCGGAGCACATCCTCCTTTTATGAACCCCAACAAAACATTGTACAAGAGGGACAAAGCACATCAAAGACATAGAAGGTTAAAGCCGATGTACAAAGGTGACCATATATATATGGAGGTAAACAAGGTCAAGAGAGTCAACACAATAGTGAAACCATTTTCTGTACTAATAATTAGGTTTGAAATATCCCTCCGAAGATAGGGGTGCCTACCAAGTTACCAGCAAATAAAGGACCACACGTTTAGGCTAGAGCAGGCCGTGAGCATTCATCGTGGAGAAGGAATGAAGACTCCACCAAACTCTCACACTTGTGTGAGTAATGTTCTCCATGTATCTCACCCTTTATATATACCACTCCATCTTCACAAAATCCTATACCCAGAGTTCTAACTAGTGACTCTCTTACTGGGCGTATATGTAAGTCCATAAGATTGGTGTCAACCACAAAAAAGGTCTCTCTAAAAACCGGAGAGATATGTATGGACATAATACGGGAATTGGAGACATCAGGACATTAGCAAGCACGGTTAATTCCACTGGAAGGTGGAGGCGGGGAAACGAAATAGGGTTCAAACGGCGGAAAACGGAGAGAGAATGTTATTTTCACCTGGCCCAGCGCATCTTCTAGCATCGTAATCTGGTGCACCACACAACATTCTTATGCAGCCCTGTCAACTCCCATCCTCCAATGACGTGAGCTCTTCCTCTCACATAAAAGGCTGGCCTAGCACATGAATACAAGCAGATAAATCCAGCTGCTATGTATGCCGTGTAGGTGTTGCTGTCAATGCAAGTTGCCGTTCCAGTTAATAAGAGCGAAACTAATATCCAGTTTTGCTGAACTCATGCCCACGGAATCAGCTATGTCACTGCCTCCCCTGACGTCCTCTCCTCTGTTTGCTGATACAACAATGCAAATTGGTTCATAAGTTACAATAATGCCCTGCATTAGAATCAGAGAATTAGCCAGAAACTCCACAAATACAATGCACATTAGATTGCACTGTACTGGCCAGCACAGCTGCGGGTCTGCGCCCACATGTCGGCGACATATACCCGGGTACCAAAATTTTGGTGAATCAGAAGTTGAATCTTGGTTGTCCTGAAACAGCAGTGTGACATGGTATATGCATATGGAGATCTTGGTTGCTAGGAAAGCCTGCTTGTAGTCAAAATGATATGCATAAAGTCTTACCAAACTCAAAATTTGATGATACAAATTCAGATTCAACGACCAATCAGCGCATAGGCAATGTTCTCCCATACCATGGAGATAGTTTGAACACAGGTTGTCATTTTCCACGACACTGTCGAAAACCTGAGAGTATAGAAACATTCATGTCACTGTCCTATCCTAGAAGACAGTGACATCAACCAAATCGAAACAAATACTGTGGCAGCACAGATCACATATATAAGATGCTAGACATGGTAAACTTACTCTCAGCAGCAGCAGCAAGTTCTGATCATGTCTCCCCAGCTCTCCTCTCTCGCTGCATCCTTGGGCATTTGCGTAGTCTCAGCTCTCGCCATAGCCCTTCTGGTGATCACCCTCTACATCCTAGGCACAGCCGGATCCTTTGCCGTTTTCTGCATCAGAGAGTTCACCCAGAGAGCCCATGACCGGCCACCGCTTATCGGTACCGTGTTCCGGCAGCTCAACAACTTTGACAAGATCTTCGATGAGCATGTGAAGTATGCGCTCCTGCACCCCACCATCAGGCTTGTCTATCCAGGGCACAGTGAGATCTTAACCGCCGACCCTGCCGTCATCGAGCATGTCCTCAAGACAAACTTCAGTAAATACAGCAGGGTAGTTCTCCTTTGCTCATCATTTTTGTTCCTCCTCCCTTTCCTGTTAACCAGTAATATGATGGTAGATGGAGTCTGCATGTCAGATGTTAAACTGGATCCTGCAAAATTTAAACAGAGGATGGTCGACAGCCAAAACTTGAGACCAATCATATACGTGCTATTTAGAGAGTAAACTGAATGCCTGTGGCAATTTACAAAAAGTAGAAGACAATACTTAGTCTGACTACAATTTGACAATGATGGATCCTATTTCACAGGGGGCCTTCAACACAGAAATCGTGAAGGATCTCTTTGGAAATGGGATTTTTGTGACAGACGGGGACAAGTGGCGGCACCAGAGGAAGCTAGCAAGCCACGAGTTCTCAACCAAAGTGCTACGTGACTACAGCAGTGACGTTTTCAGAATGAATGCTATAAAACTGGCAGAGAAGACCTCATCTGCAGCAGCTAACAGAATTACCATAAACATGCAGGTACTTCCATGATTATCTACCATCAATATAAAAGGATAGTATTGTAACTGCTAAGATCATATATCTAGCTTTAATAGTTCAGTCAACGCCTATGAAATTTAGAACTTTAAACTACAAAAGAGAGAAGCAAATCAAATCCTAGCTAGACCTAAACTGCCAAACAAAAATTCAGTTAACCATTCATGGCAAATAACTGGGGTAAACCTAGTTTCTTCAGAACTTCTGAATTGGGTTATCCATTACTCAGATTTCTGAGTGAGCAAAGAATGAATTGACTCCGAGTTTGAAGTTTTAGGTACACACTTGGAGTGACTTAATGCGCATTTGCTGGCAGTTCTCTTAATTTCCACCATTTCCTCAGGATCTTCTGATGAGAACAACTATGGATTCAATATTCGAAGTGGGATTCGGTTTTGAGCTTAACACGCTATCTGGATCAGATGAATCCAGCATCGAATTCAGCAAGGCCTTCGATGAGGCAAATTCTCTTGTTTACTATCGGTATGTTGATATGTTCTGGAAGCTGAAAAGGTATCTTAATATCGGGTCAGAAGCTAAACTGAAAAAGAGCATAAAGATAATTGACCACTTTGTGTTCCAGTTGATCCATCAAAAGAGGGAGAACATGAAAAACATAAGTGGCCATGTAAGCAAAACTGTACGGTAGTTTGTTACAGCTATTTCAAAATTTTACATATGTTCAATTCTATCTTTTATGATAAATGCAGAAACCCAGAGATGACATACTGTCAAGATTCATACAGGAAAGTGAGAAGGATCCTGAGACAATGAACGATCGTTACCTTCGTGACATAGTCCTCAGTTTCCTGATTGCTGGTAAAGATACCACAGGAAATACCCTTACATGGTTCTTCTACATGCTCTGTAAGAACCCGGTAGTGCAGGATAAGGTTGCCTTTGAAATCAGAGAATATGTCGAGTGGGCGCAAGAAGATGCCAGCATGGAAATGTTCACCGCAAGATTGAAACAAGGTGCTATTGACAAAATGCACTACCTCCATGCTGCGATTACCGAGACCCTCCGGCTGTATCCTGGTGTTCCGGTGGTACAAATGATTCCTCTTGCTATTCATTTTAAGAGTAGAGTCTAAAACTAACAAGTCCAGATAGCTTCGACAGAATTTAATTTGGATCTGGCATACACAGTAACATATTTTGTGGTACATTTTCAGGATGGTAAGATGGCAGATGAAGATGATGTACTACCAAACGGCCAACGAGTGATAAAAGGAGATGGAATGAACTACATGATTTATGCCATGGGGAGGATGAAATACCTTTGGGGTGAGGATGCCGAAGAATTCAGGCCTGAAAGATGGCTTGTGAATGGAGTCTTCCAGCAAGAGAGCCCTTACAAGTTTATAGCTTTCAATGTAAGTTCTACAGAGAAGACATGATTAGAGAGCCTATAATAATTTTACTAAGTGAACAGGTCTAATTAACAGATTAGATTTGTGTTGGTCACAACCTAGATCATCACCAAGAGTTGGCAAAGAACCTAAAAAACAGTAACATTAGTGGTATTTAAGTCTGGCCTTCTATTGCTAAAGCAGAAAATCAAGCATATAATATTGCATTCCAACAAGTAGGGTCCACCATGCTACTTAACTACTAATCACTTGTACTTTCAGAAGATGACGGCAACTAACAGCAAGCGGTCACATGCACCCTAATACAAAAAGTTGCATGGGTTTAATATCAGTTCTCAAGTTATAAATTCATTTTCCTTTAGAGTATAAGTAACCCTTTTCATTTGACGAATCTTCTTCCAATGATCAGGCGGGACCTCGTATCTGCTTGGGGAAAGAATTTGCATATAGACAGATGAAAATTGTGGCTGCTACCCTGATACAATTCTTCAGGTTCAGACTGGAAGATGAATCCAAGGGTCCAATATACAAAACAATGTTTACCCTCCACATGGATAAAAGCCTTCATCTATTTGTGTACCCCCGTGAAATTTAAGCTTGAACATCAGAACAGGCTACTAGATACTCTGTTGTTGCACTGAACTATGTACGTTATCAACATCTACTTTTTCAAGTTGTAAAAATAAATGTCACCAACCGATGTTGCATTCAGGTTAGTCAATTCATACTTTATACTATAACTTTGCACGAAACAGAGTATATTGAACTGTCAGAAAACAGAGAGATATCCAGACTGGTGTGATGTCAACCCCAAATTTCCATTTACATGAAATTTGTGCTGATCCTAGCTAGGTAATTTTCCTCCATATTTAGTTCAGAATGCATCAAACTGTAGGTGTTCAGTGAGCATACCAGGAGTATTAACCTGGATTGTCCCCCAGATAAATGTCATGCATAGAAGTACAAACAGATGGATCTATGTCTAACTGCTGTGTCGTCATATAGATGTCACTGTCAAGTTGCGAGTCCTTGACTGCCAATCCACTCGAGAATTAGTTTTGGTCTCACCACTATCCAGTAAAGTGGTATTGTGTCTCCATCAATTCCAACACTCTTGTCTCATTTCAGTTTGTGATACATCAAACACCTGCAAAGCGTCTAGATACATAGTTGACAAGACTGAATTATTAGCTAATTAAGTAACATCATATATCCATCTATAAGTGTCTTTGGTGCCTCTAAACTACAAATAACCAGAGAAAGTGGATATTAATTATTCTAGACAGAGTCAACCCAACTCTTTTATTCCTTTCCTGTTGCTCATTGGGGTCTATGCAAAGACATTGCCATTTTTGTTATATATTTGTGCATATACCAGCAAAGACGCCAACACCCTCAATACTACATAATACCGGCAACAAATACATTGGCCTCCCTTCGTACAATGATCGATAGGCTGGACCAGTCACTTGTGGACACCTATCAGGGCCAGATGTCCCCAGGTTACAGAAACTGGGACTAAGTAGCCCACACCCCTTTTTTCTCCCGGGTTGTCAGGAGGTTAGCCTAGAGATCAATTCCAACACTCCTATTTCATTTCAGTTTGTGATACATGAAACACCTGCAAAGAGTCTAAATACATATAATTGACGAAAACTAATTTTTTTTTAGTTAGTTAATTGACAGAATATAAGTAGACAAAGTGTAGTCGGTGCCTCTAAAGTCTAAACTAGAGACAAAGAGTAGAACGCTGCACACCATACGGAGCAAGTGGACGTTATTAGAGATAGACAGAGTATGCCCATTCGCATCTTTGCCGAGACAAATGCACGGTCAGAAGGGCCAGTACCCGATCTTTATTAAGATATATATAGGAGAAGAGACAGATTAATGCCCGGGAAATTGTGCTAGCACATCACCCTACGTTGGCTTCCAATTTGTTATTTGTTGGCGTGCACTGCAAAGAAGGCAACACCTCCTGATCTGCAGCTCGTCTCCAAAGGCATTGACCAGAACCATGGATTCATCGTCCTCACAACTCCTCACAGCTGCAACAGCGGCCAACTCATCCTTCTACCTGACCCAGTGGAGATCACAGATGATGATGGGAGTGGAGTCCTCATTGCTTGCACAGCAGAGCAGCCTCCTCCGCACGGTCCTCGCATGCATCCTCTCCTTCTTGGCCGCGACCATGTCCAGCGCTGCGGGCGTCGGCGGTGGCTCGCTGTACGTCCCGATCCTCAACATCGTGGCCGGGCTGAGCCTCAAGACCTCCGTGGCGTTCTCGACGTTCATGGTGACCGGTGGCACGCTGTCCAACGTGCTCTACACCCTGCTGGCCCGTGGCCCCGGGCTGATCGACTACGACGTCGCCGTGGTCTCGCAGCCGTGCCTGCTTCTCGGGGTGAGCGTCGGTGTGGTGTGCAACGTCATGTTCCCCGAGTGGCTCATCACCGTGCTCTTCACCGGGTTCCTCTCCTTGGCAACGTTCAAGACATACGGCACCGGGTTGAAGCGGTGGCGAGCGGAGTCGGCAGCAACGGAAAGGGGGGTGCTTGAGGGAGCGAGCACCAGGGAGGGCGCCGAGGAAGCGCTGCTTATTGGCCAGAAAGAAGGGGCCGGCCATGGGTATCACTGGGTGGACTTAGCGGTGCTTTTATCCGTCTGGCTTTGCTTCTTCGTCATTCATCTGTTCATAGGAGGTGAGGGTGCCAAGGTATGATAATCTCTCGACTACAGAATCCTGACTGTTCTTTATCATGCAATTAACTTTTTCCATCGTCATGTCTTCAATGCTCCAAATTAGTAGTATGTTCTGAACTAAAATTTGTGAGGACTGGATACTTCCATCAGGGGGCTTTTGACATAAAGCCGTGTGGCGTTGCATACTGGCTCATCACAGTCGCTCAAATCCCTGTCGCCGTGGCTTTCACAGCATGTATCGCGCACCAAAAAGGAAAATCGCAGACTCGGAAAAGCCAAGTGGTTGAGCTGGTACGCTGCGACAGATCATACTAGCCAGTCTCCAAAAACACCTCCTTTTTTCACTTGATTTGCGATAACAAAATTTCCTTTTCTGTTTGTTTGACGACACACGAAGGCAACTTCCGTGAAGAGCAGGCTGGACGCTTTACCAGTGTACGCCTTCCCGGTGGCTGCTCTGCTGACCGGTGTGATGGGCGGACTCTTCGGCATTGGAGGAGGACTGCTTCTCAATCCTGTCTTACTCCACATTGGAGTGCCTCCAAAAGTAACTCTTTCTTTTTTGGGTGTTAATGTCTGGTCCAAATTAACAACTAATGGCAGGCTCCGTGGTTGATGAGTTCGTGGTTGTGATTCTGATTCTATGTCTCAGACTGCGTCAGCGACGACAATGTTCATGGTCCTCTTCTGCGCCTCCATGTCGATGGTCCAGTTCATAATCCTGGGAGTTGACGGGATCGTGGGCGCATTGGTCTACGCCCTCACCTGCTTTGTGGCTTCCATCGTTGGGCTGGTCGTGATAGAAGGGGCCATCAGGAGGTCAGGCAGGGTTTCACTCATCGTCCTCATGGTTGCTGCCATCTTGGCGCTCAGCGCCGTCGTCATAGCTTGCTCCGGCGGGGTCCATGTCTGGGCGCAGTACACTAGCGGGCAGTACATGGGCTTCAAGCTCCCATGCTAAAGCAAGAAACTAGAAGGGATTAAGCACGCTTAGCCGTGCAAGTGAGATCCGAGTTGTTCCAGTGACCTTTTGTTTATCACGCTCTGCTGCACTGTTAAGGCAGTGGGTTTGATATAAATTGTACACTTCACTATGCTAGGATGTTTAGCTAGTGAAGAGTTCCATGTAACAGTTACACTATTTCAACTGCTAAGTTTGTGACACAAATATTTTGGATACAGACACATGAAAAAAAAATAGAGTGCTATAATAAAATAGCACAACACTTAGAATCCGCTATAGCGAACCTATATCGCACTATGGCAAAGCTATATCATGCTATAGAGAACGATTGTACACTGATTTATTTTAACAAGACATTGCTCAGAATGCTATAGCACGCTACTTTTTTCATTGTATAGATTTCCCATGGAGTGTAGTGTTATCCTAGGATTATCCTAACAGGTCCTGAGTTACTGAAAGGTGAAAAAATGACAGATATGAAAAAGAAAATCTATAATAGACTGTGAATATGCATCTAAATTGTGTCATAACAAATGTACAATGGTAAGCAATGCAAATACAAGGCATAAATACGGCTTTACACTGAGAAATGTATATCATAGGTACCTCATGACAGGCGTGTACATTGGTCGGATAAATGAAAATCTGTGTAAGATAAGAGACAATCAACCAACTTGAGCACCAGGTGTGACCTACAACATGGTACATAACATAGGTGGTAATAAGTGTCAGTATTAATTTACTGGAACGATTTGCAGCAGCAACAAGTTCACACATACCAGCAACAATGGGTTTACTAAAATATATGCACTTTACAGAAACAAAGAAAAAAAATCTTTGACTTGACCTGAAGTTGCATAGTTAATAAAATTTATATGCAGCATAATCACAAACGTACACCAGCAATCAGCTCAAGAACTATGAAGGCACAATCAGGCAGAAGGAACCTAAAAAGTATTTCGTTCGCCTACCATGACCCATTGAGGACAAAAGAATCCATGTTCTGTTGCTCGATTAGCTTAAACTAAAGAGGCACGATGGCTCTCCAATGGGGTCTTCATTCATAGTATTTAGTTCTCAATGCATCATAATGTATGTGTAAGTGATCGTATCAGAAGTAATAAACCTGGACTGTTCCCCATACCAATGCCATATATAAAAGTACAAATAGATAGATCTAACTGCTATGTCATAGTGTAGATGTTGCTGTCAAGGTTGCAAGTCCTTGACTGCCAATCCAATTGAGATATAATTTAGTTTCGCCATCATCCAGTTTGCTGAACTCATGCTAACGGAATCAGCTATGTCACTGCTCCTTCTGACTTCTTCAGCTTGCTGGTACTTAGCATCCAAGTAAGTACATTCCAAAGACACAACACAACAATGCTGTGCATTTTCCCCCTCAAAAACATAGCAAGGATGTGAAAGGGAGCCTTGGCACAGCGGTAAAGTAGCAAGGCTGCCCTGTAGACTCTTGCAGAAATGTAGGAGCTAAGTGCACCAGGCTGCCCTGTAGAAACATAGCAAGGATGTACATAAAGAATGCTATTATACGCGAGTTTAAGTCCTAAGTGACACATATCACTATTTTGGATGCTTAATTTTGTTGAACCAAAAGCTGAATCTTCAACACAGTTGCCAATTATTATTCATACTCAAGGGTGGACTTGATTCTTCTCCACTATATTGGTCTTCCCGATTAGATTCTTCATCCTGAAGTAGCAGAATATATAATGGTAAGTGAAATATGCATATGGAGAACTTCATTACTATGAAAAAGTTCCAAGCCTAAATTATCCACACAAAGTCTTACCAAACACATAATTTGCAGATACAAATTTGAACTTGAAATCTAATCAAAGCATAAGCGATTTTTTTAGCCATTTGAATAGTTTGACCACGTGACTGCCCACTTACTATCATACAGGACAGTCCAAAACGCCAAGAATATAGAAACATGCATGTCAGTGTTCTAGTCTAGAAGACAGTGACATTAACATTAACTAAACCCAAAGAGATAAAGTGGATGGCTGGCCGAGTAGATTACATATATAAGATGCATATGGTAAACATACATTCAGCAAGCAGCAGCAGGCACCTCTAATGGCTTCCCAGCTCTCCTCCGTTGCTGCGTCCATGGGGATCTGCTTAGTTTCAGTTTTAGCCATGGCCTTCCTGGTAATCACCCTCTACATCCTTGGCGTTGTCGTGTCCTTCGCAGTCTTCTGCACCAGAGAGTTCGCCCAGAGAGCCCAAGACCGGCCACCGCTCATCGGGACTGTGCTTCGTCAACTCAAGAACTTTGACAAGCTCTTTGATGAACAAGTGTCATATGCGCTTCTGCATCCCACCAGCAGGCTGGTCTATCCCGGGCACAGTGAGATCTTCACCTCTGACCCCGCTGTCATCGAGTACTTTCTCAAAACCAACTTCAGTAAATACAGTAAGGTAATTCTCCATGCTGATTGGCCCTGTTCCTTCTCTGCCTTTCTTAAGGATTATAATAAGCTAATAGACAGATAATTAATTCTGAATTTCGATGTTGAAATCCTGAAGATTTAAATAATGGATGATCAAGTCAAACTTTGAGTAGTTTCTTTAGTTGTCAATAAATGCTATAATTTGCTATGATATTATTAAGTTCACACACACACACACAATCATCTAGAGGTCCAACAACTCATAGTGCAACACACAGAGCAATCCTCATTCAGAATAGGATGACTAACAGCATAATGCCATGTAAACCAAAATAGATCTAATAATCACAAAGACGCAGATATTAACCTTAAAACTACATACTGGCTAGTCGGGTTGCTCATGTTTTAATCTTACAAGAAATAGATCAAGTTGAATAGTTACTGCAAATGTATGTAAACGTAAAAAAAAAAAAAAACTGAGCCCGTGAGCACAATTTTTCGATAACGTCGGAGCCTATTTCACAGGGGGATTTCAACACACGAGTCATGAGGGACCTCTTTGGTAATGGAATTTTCGCAACTGACGGGGAGAACTGGCGACACCAGAGGAAGCTAGCAAGTCACGAGTTCTCAACCAAAGTGCTGCGTGACTTCAGCAGTGAAGTTTTCAGAATTAATGCTGCAAAACTGGCAGAGAAGATCTCATATGCAGCAGCTAACAGAATTACCATAAACATGCAGGTACTTCCATGACTATGATCAATAAAGAAAGACAATATTATTAATTGCTAGGATCATATTTGCACCTTATCTCTTCTCCATTTTATTTTAGCACTTTATTAACATATGAAAGAGTAAAGATATTTAATCATACACCCAACCAAACCCAAATGAGAACAACCTGCAAAGTTCAGAGACCAACCTGGTTGTTTTGTTCTACCTTTTTCTACCTTTTGATTGCAAATTTTATCAGGACCTTTTGATGAGAACAACAATGGATTCCATGTTCAAAGTGGGGCTTGGTTTTGAGCTTAACACACTATCCGGATCAGATGAATCTAGCATTCGATTCAGCAAGGCGTTCGATGAAGCAAGCTCTCTTGTTTACTACCGATATGTTGATATGTTCTGGCAAGTAAAGCGCCAGCTTAATATCGGATCAGAAGCCAAACTCAAAAAGAACATTCAGATAATCGATGATTTTGTGATGCAGTTGATCCACCAAAAGAGAGAGCAAATGAAGAATAGGCAGGATCAAGTAAGGGCTACGAAACTCTATCTCGCTATAATTTGTTACAATCTGTGTAATAATGTCCGAGTGTCAAGTACACAGATAACTTGAGGAATAATATTTAACTTGGCGTTGCAATAGATATTGGTATCCAAATTATTTCAAATACACATCCTGTAATAGGCTTGGCAAGATTAGTTGAAGTATATAATATATATCACATGGCATCAATTTCTAACAGATTAGAATATGGAGATTATTTCAAATACACATCATGTAATAGGCTTGGCAGGATTAGTTGAAGTATATAATATATATCACATGGCATCAATTTCTGGAGGAAGTTCAGAATATGGTCTGCTCAAAATTCAAGAAACATTCTTCAAATAAATAAAGCTGTAGGCAAAGCTACATGTACCATGATGTATTAACTATGTGTTCTCTTTTATGATGCATGCAGAAAGCTAGAGAAGACATACTATCAAGATTCATACTGGCAAGTGAGGAGGACCCAGTGACGATGAACGACCGTTACCTACGTGACATAGTCCTCAGCTTCCTGATTGCTGGGAAAGATACCACGGCAAATACCCTATCATGGTTCGTCTACATGCTCTGCAAGAACCCCATAGTGCAGGATAAGATTGCCTATGAAATCAAGGAATCTGTTGAATTGGCGCAAGAAGATAACATGGAAACTTTCACTGCAAGGTTAAAACAAGGTGCCATTGACAAGTTGCAGTACCTTCATGCTACATTAACTGAGACGCTCCGACTGTATCCTGCTGTTCCAGTGGTATGAATAACTCCAAACTTCAGTAGCTATTCCTTGTAGAGAGTAGAATACAACTAAAATGAGTAAACATTCAGATGATGTATAATAATCTTGACAAATCTGAGCATGTATAGTTACGTAATGTATGCACTTTCCCATCTTTTGTATAAAAAAGACAAAAATCAATAAGGGAGGACTGTAGTTGCCAAAAAAAATAATGTCAGGATAATACTAGAATAGCAGCCCCTGGAAAAATGGGCAGAAATAAATTGCTCGATATAATCTTAAACTGTTGTCAAAACGATTAAGAGAAATAATTAATTCGAAAATTCTACACTTC
>NC_053028.1:30453654-30623575 GCF_003073215.2 Triticum urartu | reverse complement strand
TTTTCCCGTTCATCAAGTGAATAAGAAGAGAGAAGTAGAAAAGCAGCAAGGTATTGCGCTGCACAAAAAGTCCAGTTCCTCGTGAGTGCTTTCGCCATTGACAGAGCTTTGAGCTCAGAGATAACAATTGGCATCAGAGCCATCTTTCGGTCCAGGGCATGGCCGGAGAGGACACGGGCAGCAAGGGAGTATTTTCGGACGGAGAGAGTATTTTTATATTGTATTTGTTTGATATTATATAGGTTGATATAGGTTTCCAATATACTTGCTCTGAAGTTTGAGTATGATAAAAGTAATATACACTGTGAAACGAAAATGACATTTCTATTTTTTGATTTTTGTCTCACGGATCGATCCGTTTAAACTTTATTACCACATCACAGCACACAGACGCGCGCATACAATACACTGCTGGTTTGAGTTTCATGCGCTGCACGCAGGCCGCGTCATCAGGGTCGCAGCCGGCCTAGCAGCCCGTGCCGGAATAGGTGCAGCGGCATCTGGCCTCGCAGGGCGGCGGAGGTGTGCACACAGCGATGCGGACCTTCCCTTTCGGGCAGGGCACACAGCCGCACCGCCCGATGCACGTCCCTAGACCGTCCGTCGGCTGCCCCGACGCGGCCGGGGCCAGCGCGCGCGCACGTGTGTGTGTGTGTGTGTGTGTGTGTGTGTGTGTGTGTGTGTGTGTGTGTGTGTGTGTGTGTGTGTGTGTGTGTGTGTGTGTGTTGCAGATGATGAAGATAATGCAGTGAGTTAGATCCAGTGACAATTTTGAGAAAAGCGAGATTTCAATGCAGGTGATGAACGTCATCTACTGATTATATAATTGGGTGCCTCCACAGGTTATACAAAATTGGTCGATCAAGTGCAATGCAGGACCATCCACTATACAGTGATCTTTTAAACATCACCCAACCCAATCTTTTGGTTAGGTAAAATGATGTTGTTTGTCTGCAGTATGTCAGTTCTAACATTGTTTAGCCTATCCATCCAGGGTGCATATGGGAAGCTCTTCTTTGCTGCAGCACCGTCGAGGCCGAGGACACGGTGATATGCTCACCATTAAGCAACTGGTCTGGTGATGGATTAAGCGTGTGAAGAAACTTTTGATCTGAGGTAGTATAATATTTTCTTATTTACTTACAGTGTCTTTTTAACATGCACCTCTACAAGCTATTTGTCTGCAGGTAGCGTTCATCTAAGAAAGATTGTGGTTCATTAAGTAATTAACTAGGCAAGACAAACAACTTACAGGTGTTAGTAGGCCCTAGGTGTTAGTCTGTGATGGCTGAAAAGTATACATATATAATTATACCCTCTCAAATCAGTCAAGCTATGTGATTTATTATTATTTGGAGCATGGGGATTCACTCAACAAAACAAGTTTCATATTTTTATCACTGATTTTGTCTCTCTTTTGTTGTCTTAATTTTTCATATTTTATACCCTAATTATCATGACACATTTTCTTCTACCATCAAATCTACATTGATACTCCCCCCTATTCCTCATCTTTGACACGTACTGTAAAACAGCCAATTCTATTAATAAGATCAATGTCTCCCTTGATTGTATGGACGTATCAATGCACAACTATTCAATCAAACCCATGAAGTTGTCCATCGAGGGACTACCGATGCCCATGGTATGAGTAAAAAAGAAGTTATCTTGCAGTCCAGTTTGTTTTTGTGACATCTTATACTTGGACTGTGCTTCTGAGGTTCTATCCTATACGTGCATTTAGTTTCTCACGTTCTATGTTGGGCTTGATTTAATGGGTTTTATAAGAATTCCAACCGATTAATCTTTTGTTCAGTTTCCAAGCATAATATGTGATTAATGTTCTCAATTTCCAGGACCACCAGTGAATTATTTCGCAGGCTAGCATCGTTGTTGGGCACAGGGGTTATTATCAGCAAGGTAGAAAATGCTCATATTCCATGCAGGAAGAATTTTTGACCTTATCCACAAAAGCCACCAGATCACAAAATTGGAGGGATTCTAATTAACCTTTCTGAATGCGTGGGACTGAATTAGAGCAGAACTATGGCAACCCCGCCATGCAAAATAGGCCATGCATGAATCATATATCTCATCAGGTCACCATCTTGCCAAACTTTGCACTGCCTAATGCATCGGAGGTAAGAGTTGCCTGTCTTCTCTTGAATTGATTTTCTGACTGTTAGGGTACTTAACTTTGTATTGCTAATAAGTAACAATTGAAATTGATATCAGTCCATGCACTATAATTTTTGTAAGTTAATCTAGGGTAAAAGTATGATAAATACGTGTTTGGTTTTTGAGAGTAGACAGATATGTTAAACATGTTTTGTTTCTTATTTTGCAACGTATATATGATCAGATTATTTGTCCAGTAACCCATACCTATGTAAACGTATGAAATAACTCCATGGTAGTCAAACCCAATACACCTCCCATACCCCAACAAAATGCAATCGAATTCAAGGGTGACATGTTATAAAGGTCAATCTTACATATACATGCAACAAAACTAAGCATGCACCCAAGAATAGTCTATTTTCAGGAAAGATAGTTACTTTCTTTTACACTGTTCATTTTTTTGGATCGTGAACATGATAAACTTTATTATTAATGTCATGTCACTACTGGAATCGTCGAATTCGCCAAGTTTGCAGCATACTCGGCAAAGCCTAGAAACAACTTGGCATTGTGTTTGCCCAATTCTGTTCTCGGCAAACGACACTTGGTTGGACGGACATGAGCAATCTTGAACTTTTCCAAGTTCTTATTATTGGCACTCGACAAACATTTTAAACAGCCCTTGCTGAGTTTCGAAAAAAGAGAACTCGGCAAACTACCACGTTAGGAATAACATGCATATTAATTTGTTGGAACGACATATATAGGGTGCAGATAATGGATACGAGGTATGTGCATCGGTTTGTTTGATTATATAAATAAGATTTTAGGTAAATATTGTATCAATATTTCGCTATATATGGATTTACGTTTTCTTTTGGTTTCATTATATACAAAATTATTTTAGTAAGGGTTTTGTATATACCTTATTTGACAAATTTCGTGTGAATTCAAAATAGAGACTAGAACAGTTTACTTTTGTCTATATGTTATTATATTAGCATTTATTTTTAGGAAATGACTAATATAATGAAAGTTAACATGTTTAGATCAATAAATTTTGATGTGATCGAAGCAAAGCAGATGCACCGAAGTGCAACCATCTCAACATGTACACAAGCTCAACGGAATGACCATTTTCTCTATGCATGATTTTATTTTATCAGGTATGGACTAGGATTTTGTCTTCTAATGAGAAAAGTTTCGAACAAGAAAAGAAGTACTAAAAAATGGTCGCTGATGCGTGCATCTATTCCTTTTCTTTTTAAAAAGGTCTAATTGTTTGTGTTGTTGATTTTGTGAGGCTCTTTCATCTTATATATAAAGTAAACTTCCTAAGTAGTCCAGAGACTGGTCGGAATAGGTGCCAAGTTAATGAACAATCAACAAAATTTAATTTCAATGTGTTGAAGGGATCATATACCAAGATTTAGAGGTTGTTAAATAATTGGATTATTTTTATCTAGATGGAGAACATTTGAGTATATGCGAGTCATTTCATATTCTGTTATTTTAAGTATAAAATTTTAACTACGATAAGATTTGACTGTTGAACATGTATGGTCATAAGACAAGATGGAACTGTTCCAATAGAAATTTGAGAATTCCCGATTTAATTACTCCCGGTAAATGAAATGTAGTCTCAAAACTCAACCTATTGCAGATTACTAAACTAGCCCGTGCGAATGCACGGGTTGACGACTAGTACTACTAAAGTTTAGTCCCACATTACTAGTTGAGTGGGACTTGGACCTCCTTATAAGGGAGGTTCTTTTTCCACTTGTACGAGCATGAAAACAAGACGGGTATCCACGCGCGCTCCTCCTCCGCCGCCCGCCTCGCCACGCCTCGGCACGACGCGCCGCGGGTTGCGGGAATGAGCCGAGCTAACTAGAACTACTCACCTTTTGAGTCCTGTACGGGAGAAGGGTGATAAGGTTTTTGGGGAGCGCTCAGCATGACTACTGGCTGATTCATCACGGACGATCCGGTCGCCAACGACTTCTTCCCCGACGTCCACGATCTCCTCGACGATATGGCAGGCGAGGACACCGACCCCAAGTCCAGCACTTCAACTGCTGCTGTCCCGTACGCGTTCTTACTCTTTCTGTTAGATGTCATGACACAGTTCTTTGCTCTACTTTCCGTCCTACATGTGTTAGGTTCTACTTCATATATGCAACTTCATCTAGTGTCTGTTCTAGATGTGTTTATTTCAAGTTCATATATGCAGATGCTCTTTACCTTCTCTCTGTCCGAACTCATGACTTGTTTTATCTCCACTATATTAGTCATGCTTTATCTAGTATTTCTGTTAATAAAATCATTCGGTAAATTGCTCATATTTCCAACAATCCAAAAACCTTATTATAGGCAATTTACCCCGAGTGGTTTTGCTGCTTCCATGAGACCTCCTATGTTTGAGGGTATCCACTATAAGAGGTGGCGCGTGAGAGCAGTCTTATGGTTTCAAACCATGAGTTGCTATGACGCCACTCTCGGCAAACCTGAAGGAGAGCTTGATGCTCAACAGGCACAAGCTTTTAAGAAAATGGATACTCTGTTTAAGGCTGCTCTCTTGAGTGTTCTTGGTGAGAACATAGTTGATACTTATGCGTCCATTGATAATGGAAAAGATATGTGGGACGCACTCGAGGCCAAGTTTGGGGTCTCGGATGTAGGCACTGAGCTGTACATCATGGAGCAATCCTATTATTACAGGATGACTAAAGAGCGCTCCGTGGTTGAGCAAGCTCATGAGATACAGTCATTTGCTAGAGAACTTGACCACTTCAATTGTATGCTACCGGACAAGTTTGTTGCCGGAGGTATCATCACTAAGCTTCCTCCTTCATGGAGGAACTTTGCTACCTTGATGAAGCATAAGAGGCATGAGTTTTCCGTCCCGGATCTCATTGGCACTCTTGATGTGGAAGAAAAGGTGAGAGCAAAGGACACACATGCTCGACGTATTGAGGGAGGATCTAGTGCCAATGTGGTACAGAAGCAGAACTTCCAGCCCAACAAGTTCAAGAACAAGGGCAAGTTTGATGGAAAAGCAAAGTTTGATGGGAAGAACAAGGCTGTGCAACAAACGAACTTCAAGAAGAAGAATGGCAAGAAGAAAGGTGCTTTTCATGTGTGTGGGGATCCTGATCATTGGGCTCCTAGTTGCCATAATCGCTATGGCAAGCGTCATCCTGGGAAAGGCGGCAAGACCGCTAATGTTGTCATTCGAGACACTGACATGAAGGATGTTGGGTATGGTATATTTCCCACTATTCTTTCAGTATGTCATTCTCCTGACTGGTTGATTGACACGGGTGCTAATGTGCATGTATGCGGTGATATTTCCATGTTTTCGTCTTATCAGACCACAGGGACTTCAACCGTGCTGATGTGCAATGGTTCAAGTGCTTCTGTTCGTGGTGTTGGCACGGTCGATCTGAAGTTTACTTCGGGGAAGATCGTGCGGCTGAAGAACGTGCATTATGTCCCCTCCGTCAATAAAAATCATGTTAGCGGATCTCTTCTGTGTAGAGATGGCTACAAGCTTGTCTTTGAGTCGAATAAATTTGTAATATCCAAGTATGGAACCTTTGTTGGTAAAGGCTATGAGTCAGGAGGCTTGTTTCGTTTATCCTTATCAGACGTTTGCAATAAAGTTGTTAATCATGTTTGCAACAATAGTGAATCAAATGTGTGGCATTCACGTCTTTGTCATGTTAACTTTGGTTGCATGTCGCGACTAGCGAAGTTGAACTTAATCCCTAGTTTCACCACCATCAAGGGATCTAAGTGTCAAGTGTGTGTGCAAGCTAAGCAACCTCGTAAGTCCCACACGACTGCGGAAATAAGAAATCTTGCACCACTAGAGCTCATACATTCAGATCTATGTGAAATGAATGGTGTGTTGACAAAAGGTGGAAAGAAATATTTCATGACGTTAATTGACGACTCCACTAGATACTGCCGTGTGTATCTTCTGAAATCTAAGGATGAGGCTTTGAACTTTTTCAAGATCTATAAAGCTGAAGTGGAAAACCAACTTGATCGAAAAATGAAGAGGCTTAGGTCCGACCATGGTGGAGAGTATTTTTCCAATGAGTTTGATGCTTTTTGTGCGGAACATGGTATAATCCATGAGAGGACGCCTCCCTACTCACCTCAGTCAAATGGGGTGGCCGAAAGAAAGAACTGTACTCTAACTAATTTGGTTAACGCCATGTTAGACACATCGGGTCTCTCCAAGGCATGGTGGGGGGAGGCGATATTGACAGCATGTCATGTCCTGAACCGAGTCCCCACAAAGAACAAAGAGATAACTCCATTCGAGGAATGGGAGAAGAAAAGGTTAAAACTCTCTTATCTGCGAACATGGTGTTGTTTGGCGAAAGTCAATGCTCCAATTTCAAAGAAGCGGAAGCTTGGACCAAAGATTGTGGATTGTGTTTTCCTGGGATATGCTTTTCATAGCATTGGCTATAGATTCTTGGTTGTAAAATCGGAGGTACTTGACATACATGTCGGTATGATCATGGAGTCAAATGATGTGACTTTCTTTGAAGATATCTTTCCCATGAAGGATATGGCTACCTCATCTAATCAGGAGATGCCTAGTTCATCGAATCAGGAACCAGTTACAATTACCGAACCTGCCATTTCGATGGAACACTTTGAAAGTCCTGTGGAGGAGAACAATAAAGTTCCTACTAGGAGTGCAAGAGACAAAGGACTGTAAAGTCTTTTGGTGATGATTTTCTTGTGTATCTCATAGATGACACTCCCAGTTCTATTTCAGAGGCCTATGCATCTGAAGATGCTGACTACTGGAAGGAAGCGGTTCGTAGCGAGATGGATTCCATCTTGGCGAATGAAACCTGGGAGATAATTGATCGTCCTTATGGGTGCAAACCTATAGGATGCAAATGGGTATTCAAGAAGAAGCTTAGGCCTGATGGTACTATTGAAAAGTACAAGGCTCGGCTCGTGGCTAAGGGTTATACCCAAAAGGAAGGTGAAGACTTCTTTGATACTTACTCACCTGTGGCTCGACTGACCACTATTCGAGTTCTACTTTCACTAGCTGCCTCGCATGGCCTTCTCGTTCATCAAATGGATGTTAAGACTGCTTTCCTAAATGGAGAGTTGGACGAGGAAATTTATATGGAACAACCAGATGGGTTTGTACTTGATGGTCAGGAAGGAAAAGTGTGCAAGTTGCTAAAGTCTTTGTATGGAATCAAGCAAGCACCCAAACAGTGGCATGAGAAGTTTGAAAGAACTATAACAGCTGCAGGCTTTGTTGTAAACGAAGCTGACAAATGTGTGTACTATCGCCATGGTGGGGGCGAGGGAGTTATCCTTTGCTTGTATGTTGATGACATACTAATTTTCGAAACAAATCTGAATGTTATTAAGGAGGTCAAGGATTTCCTATCTCGTTGTTTTGAGATGAAGGATTTAGGAGTGGCTGATTTCATTTTGAACATCAAGTTGTTGAGAGACGATGATGGTGGGATTACATTGCTTCAATCTCACTATGAGGAAAAGATCTTGAGTCGCTTTGGCTATAGTGACTGCAAGCCCTCCCCAACACCATATGATGCGTGTGTGTTACTTAGAAAGAATCGAAGAATTGCTAAAGATCAATTGAAATATTCTCAGATTATTGGCTCGCTTATGTACTTAGCCAGTGCTACAAGACCTGACATCTTTTTTGCTGTTAGCAAACTGAGTCGGTTTGTTTCAAAACTAGGAGATGTGCATTGGAAAGCTCTAGAGAGAGTTTTGCGTTATTTGAAAGGCACTGCAAATTATGGAATTCACTACACCGAGCACCCAAAGGTGCTTGAAGGGTATAGTGACTCAAACTAGATCTTATATGCTGATGAGATAAAGGCCACGAGCAGTTATGTATTTACTCATGGAGGTGGCGCTGTTTCTTGGAAGTCTTGCAAGCAGACCATCTTAACGAGGTCAACAATGGAAGCAGAACTCGCAGCACTAGATACAGCTACGGTTGAAGCAGATTGGCTTCGTCGGCTCTTGAATGACTTGCCGGTTGTTGAGAAACCTGTACCAGATGTCCTTATGAACTGCGACAATCAAACTGTGATCACGAAAGTGAGCAGCTCAAAGGATAACATGAAGTCATCAAGACACGTTCAGAGAAGGGTAAAGTCTGTCAGAAAAATGAAAAACTCCTGAGTTATTGCATTGGATTATATCCAAACGTCTAAAAATCTGGCAGATCCTTTTACTAAGGGTCTATCACGTAATGTGATAGACAATGCATCAAGGGAGATGGGTATGAGACCCACAATATGAGTTGTTCACAGTGGTAACCTATTCTTTGTGATCGGAGATCCCGTGAATTAGATGTGGAAGACAAGCTGTTGGTCAACTGAGAGGAGAGTATCCTTACTATTCACAATACCACTCCATGAAGATGCAATACTCTCCTAATCTGCATGGCAGGTTGATATATATCTTAATGTGTTCTAAGTGGCTTATTTAAGCAGAGATGTTATCCTGCAGAACATCTTTTGAAGAACACACCTATATGAGTTTGATTGTCAAACGTCGCAATTTATGAGAGTAGGGTTCTCTCTAGTAAACTTATGAAAGGTCACTGAGTATGACACATAAGCTCCACCCGCGGGGAAGACCCACGGTAGCCACGTATCGGTCAAGGCATTATGTGAAGCTAGATTCACAGAAAACATGCAGTTCAAGGCCCAGTCCACTGTTCAAGTTGCTTACTAGTGTAGCATAGAGTTCTATGTGGAAGTTCAACTTAACAGTCTCCACTGCAGTACCAGTATATAAAACAGTGTTTTGGAACCAAAGGCAAATTTTTGTGTGCCTCTGGGATCTGGTGGGGGATTGCTGGAATTTAGTCTATTTTGGGCAGCCCAATAACTATTTCAGAAATTCCTAATAAATCCTAGAGGCCCACTTAGCCCATTTGTGCAAGGCAAGGGATACTACTAAAGTTTAGTCTCACATTGCTAGTTGAGTGGGACTTGGACCTCCTTATAAGGGAGGTTCTTTCCCCACTTGTACGAGCATGAGAGCAAGAGGGATATCCACGCGCGCTCCTCCTCCGCCGCCCGCCTCGTCACGACGCGACGCGCCGCGGGTTGCGGGAATGAGCCGAGCCGATATCTAATTTTTTGCCACGCACTACGGGTATACGAAAGGTCACACGGAAGCTAAAAAGATTTTTGTGAAAGTGGAGTTCGAATGCGAACGGTGCAGCCCTTCGGCTGCTGGCTGTTCGCTTCGTCTCTGTCTCTTTGTTTCGCCTCCCGTTGTTACCCTCTCGCCTCCTTCTCTTGCGCCTATAAAAGGGAGGTCGCTCCTCCCAGAAAGACGCACCAGAACTACTCCTTCCATCGCCATCGGTTCCATCTCTGAGCTGCTGTTGTCTTCCTCATCCCTGCTTGCGGCGTGCACCGCACGTCGGGACAGTAGGCCTCCGAGACCGCACCTTTTGAGTCCTGTACGGGAGAAGGGTGATAAGGTTTTTGGGGAGCGCTCAGCGCGACTACTGGCTGATTCATCACGGACGATCCGGTCGCCGATGACTACTTCCCCGACGACGACTTCTTCCCCGACGTCCACGATCTCCTCGACGACATGGCAGGCGAGGACACTGACCCCAAGTCCAGCACTTCCACTGCTGCTATCCCGTATGTGTTCTTACTCTTTCTGTTAGATGTCATGACATAGTTCTTTTCTCTACTTTCCGTCCTACATGTGTTACGTTCTACTTCATATATGCAACTTCATCTAGTGTCTGTTCTAGATGTGTTTAGTTCAAGTTCATATATGCATATGCTCTTTACCTTCTCTCTGTCCGAACGCATGACTTGTTTTATCTCTACTATATTAGTCATGCTTTATCTAGTATTTCTGTTAATAAAATTATTCGGTAAATTGCTCATATTTCCAACAGCGGGTCCACTAGCAAGATGCGTTTTTTCACTATTCCAATGAGCTAAACCTCTATTGCCTAGTTTGGACCTTTGTGAATCAGATTGCTTTGGATTAGTACATGGCGTTTTGGCTTGGCCGGTACAATATAATTCATTTTTATATTTCTTTAAAACAAAGATGAAACAAGTCTCTTGTTCCATAATTAACCGACTGAGTGGATTCCAATGAAAACCTATGCTTATAAGAAATTATGGAATAGTCTTTACTTCATATAGAACTAAAATCCTAATGACTTTAAATTACCTAAGTTTTAGAATGCCTTGTTTAAGAGACTCAGTTTTTTTGGTTTTGATTGGAATTCCTTTCCTTTATGGAATACCATTCTGAACTTAATTAACTATTTTCATTTTCCCTTCTTTTTATCCCCTGTCTTATCTTATATGGGGGATAAGCTCGAAAATGCACTTTGGTGGCCGAGCTACCCGCAGGCCGGTATCAGACCCGTTTGTGCTTGTCGTGATCAGTGCCAAGCCAGTATGCAGCTACTGTATTTGTAGTAGAGGCCGTTGCACAGTGCCCCGTATCTACTAGAAAGTAAACAGTGTGGCAGCTCATGTATACTAGCAGGCACAACAATGCGTGCACAGCTGCCTGGCATGGTCACACGCACACATTGACAGAGATGCATCTGCACGATATGGGATTGACTCCGTCAACATGTGCTATGGCAGAGAGCTGTTTGCGGGGAAATACCCTTTGGCTCTCACTAGTAGAAAACGGGCCTATTGTCCCGGTTCGTAAGGGTCTTTTGTCCCGATTCCTGAACCGGGACTAAAGGGTTGGTACTAATGCCCTGTCCCTTTAGTCCCGGTTCAATCCAGAACCGGGACAGATGGGTCTCCATGTGGCCTGTGCGCGGAGCCCAGGCAGGAGGGCCTTTGGTCCCGGTTGGTGGCACCAACCGGGACCAATAGGCATCCACGCGTCAGCATTTCTGTGGCTAGGGTTTTTGTTTTTTTTCAAAGGGGAGGGGTTTGGGGGTTTTGGGGGGTTAATTTAGGTGTTTCATATATTGTGTTAGCTAGCTGTAATTAATAGAGAGAAGTGTCCTCTCTATGTCCGTGCTTGGTTGACGCTACGTACTATACATACGTATAGAGAGGACTAGACACGCTAGCTAGCTAGTAAGCAAACGAAGGAAACAGAAGATCGTCATGAACATATATGCATACAGAGAGAAGTGATATCGACCACCTCTCCTTCTCCGAGAGATTGGTCGAACAACAAGTTCTCGTATATCTATCCGACACTACCGGCTACATATATACAATAATTATCTCTTACAAATATAATCTCCTAACATACAGACGCATGGTACACATAGTATTCTCCATCTTGAGCGATCACGTGGTCAAGAAAGAATGCCGCCAATTCCTCTTGAATTGGTCGCACGCGAGATAGTGCTAGGAGTTCATCCCGCTTCCGAAACATCTAATTTGAAGAAGGGGGTCAATACATATATATATATGAATGAATGAAACTCAACACAAATGATGGTAATAAAATAAAATTGTGAATATTGTTATTTACGCACTTGATATTGTTCGTCAGAGTAGCCCCGCTCACAGGTCGTGTGGCGGATGGACTCGCAAACGTAGTATCCACAGAAATCATTCCCTTGTTCCTGCCACAAGCACTTTACAAGAAATAGAGGTCAATCAAACTGATAAGTAAGAATGCCAAATGGTATTGATGAAACTAGCGCTTGAATCACTAGGAGATGCGCGGAACATGCTACTATAGTACTTACTTTCGGGTGTCTAAATTGCAGCTTCTTCGGCAGTCCCAGAGCTTTTTTGGTGAATTTTCTCCAAACCCTGCCAGACAAAGAAAACAATTACTTGATATATCAGGAAATGAACAAAGTTGCTGATATGGTGGATAATGATCGATTTAACTTACTTCTCGAGCATTTGAGTCATGTCCGCATAGTCCTGCTTTCTTTGAAGATATCTTTCCCATGAAGGATATGGCTACCTCATCTAATCAGGAGATGCCTAGTTCATCGAATCAGGAACCAGTTACAATTACCGAACCTGCCATTTCGATGGAACACTTTGAAAGTCCTGTGGAGGAGAACAATGAAGTTCCTACTAGGAGCAAGAGACAGAGGACTGCAAAGTCCTTTGGTGATGATTTTCTTGTGTATCTCATAGATGACACTCCCAGTTCTATTTCAGAGGCCTATGCATCTGAAGATGCTGACTACTGGAAGGAAGCGGTTCGTAGCGAGATGGATTCCATCTTGGCGAATGAAACCTGGGAGATAACTGATCGTCCTTATGGGTGCAAACCTATAGGATGCAAATGGGTATTCAAGAAGAAGCTTAGGCCTGATGGTACTATTGAAAAGTACAAGGCTCGGCTCGTGGCTAAGGGTTATACCCAAAAGGAAGGTGAAGACTTCTTTGATACTTACTCACCTGTGGCTCGACTGACCACTATTCGAGTTCTACTTTCACTAGCTGCCTCGCATGGTCTTCTCGTTCATCAAATGGATGTTAAGACTGCTTTCCTAAATGGAGAGTTGGACGAGGAAATTTATATGGAACAACCAGATGGGTTTGTACTAGATGGTCAGGAAGGAAAAGTGTGCAAGTTGCTGAAGTCTTTGTATGGACTCAAGCAAGCACCCAAACAGTGGCATGAGAAGTTTGAAAGAACTTTAACAGCTGCAGGCTTTGTTGTGAACGAAGCTGACAAATGTGTGTACTATCGCCATGGTGGGGGCGAGGGAGTTACCTTTGCTTGTATGTTGATGACATACTGATTTTCGGAACAAATCTGAATGTTATTAAGGAGGTCAAGGATTTCCTATCTCGTTGTTTTGAGATGAAGGATTTAGGAGTGGCTGATGTCATTCTGAACATCAAGTTGTTGAGAGACGATGATGGTGGGATTACATTGCTTCAATCTCACTATGTGGAAAAGATCTTGAGTCGCTTTGGCTATAGTGACTGCAAGCCCTCTCCAACACCATATGATGCGAGTGTGTTACTTCGAAAGAATCGAAGAATTGCTAGAGATCAATTGAATATTCTCAGATTATTGGCTCGCTTATGTACTTAGCCAGTGCTACAAGACCTGACATCTCTTTTGCTGTTAGCAAACTGAGTCGGTTTGTCTCAAAACCAGGAGATGTGCATTGGAAAGCTCTAGAGAGAGTTTTGCGTTATTTGAAAGGCACTGCAAATTATGGAATTCACTACACCGGGCACCCAAAGGTGCTTGAAGGGTATAGTGACTCAAACTGGATCTCAGATGCTGATGAGATAAAGGCCACGAGCGGTTATGTATTCACTCATGGAGGTGGCGCTGTTTCTTGGAAGTCTTGCAAGCAGACCATCTTAACGAGGTCAACAATGGAAGCAGAACTCACAGCACTAGATACAGCTACGGTTGAAGCAGATTGGCTTCGCCGGCTCTTGAATGACTTGCCGGTTGTTGAGAAACCTGTACCGGGTGTCCTTATGAACTGCGACAATCAAACTGTGATCACGAAAGTGAGCAGCTCAAAGGATAACATGAAGTCATCAAGACACGTTCAGAGAAGGTTAAAGTCTGTCAGAAAAATGAAAAACTCCGGAGTTATTGCATTGGATTATATCCAAACGTCTAAAAATCTGGCAGATCCTTTTACTAAGGGTCTATCACGTAATGTGATAGATAATGCATCGAGGGAGATGGGTATGAGACCCACAATATGAGTTGTTCACAGTGGTAACCTATTCTTTGTGATCGGAGATCCCGTGAATTAGATGTGGAAGACAAGCTGTTGGTCAACTGAGAGGAGAGTATCCTTACTATTCACAATACCACTCCATGAAGATGCAATACTCTCCTAATCTGCATGGCAGGTTGATGTATATCTTAATGTGTTCTAAGTGGCTTATTTAAGCAGAGATGTTATCCTGCAGAACATCTTTTGAAGAACACACCTATATGAGTCTGATTGTCAAACGTCGCAATCTATGAGAGTAGGGTTCTCTCTAGTAAACTCATGAAAGGTCACGGAGTATGACGCATAAGCTCCACCCGCGGGGAAGACCCACGGTAGCCACGTATCGGTCAAGGCTTTATGTGAAGCTAGATTCGCAGAAAACTTGCAGTTCAAGGCCCAGTCCACTGTTCAAGTTGCTTACTAGTGTAGCATAGAGTTCTAGGTGGAAGTTCAACTTAACAGTCTCCACTGCAGTACCGGTATATAAAACAGTGTTTTGGAACCAAAGGCAAATTTTTGTGTGCCTCTGGGATCTGGTGGGGGATTGCTGGAATTTAGTCTATTTTGGGCAGCCCAATAACTATTTCAGAAATTCCTAATAAATCCTAGAGGCCCACTTAGCCCATTTGTGCAAGGCAAGGGATACTACTAAAGTTTAGTCCCACATTGCTAGTTTAGTGGGAGTTGGACCTCCTTATAAGGGAGGTTCTTTCCCCACTTGTATCGAGCATGAGAACAAGAGGGATATCCACGCGCGCTCCTCCTCCGCCGCCCGCCTCGTCACACGCACGCGCCGCGGGTTGCGGGAATGAGCCGAGCCGATATCTAAATTTTTGCCACGCACTACGGGTATACGAAAGGTCACACGGAAGCTGAAAAGATTTTTGCGAAAGTGGAGTTCGAATGCGAACGGTGCAGCCCTTCGGCTGCTGGCTGTTCGCTTCATCTCTGTCTCTTCGTTTCGCCTCCCGTTATTGCCCTCTCGCCTCCTTCTCTTGCGCCTATAAAAGGGAGGTCGCTCCTCCCAGAGAGACGCACCAGAACCTCTTCCTCCTCTCGCCACAAGTTCCTGAGCACTGTGATGCTGCTACGATCTTCCCCATCCCGGCTTGCGGTGTGCACCGCAGGTTGGGACAGTATGCCTCCGAAACCGCACCTTTTGAGTCCTGTATGGGAGAAGGGTGATAAGGTTTTTGGGGAGTGCTCAGCGCGACTACTGGCTGCTTCATCACGGATGATCCGGTCGCCGACGACTACTTCCCCAACGTCCACGATCTCCTCGACGACATGGCAGGCGAGGACATCGACCCCAAGTCCAGCACTTCCACTGCTGTTGTCCCGTACGTGATCTTGCTCTTTCTGTTAGATGTAATGACACATTTCTTTGCTCTACTTTCCGTCCTACATGTGTTAGGTTCTACTTCATATATGCAACTTCATCTAGTGTCTGTTCTAGATGTGTTTAGTTCAAGTTCATATATGCAGATGCTCTTTACCTTCTCTCTGTCCGAACGCATGACTTGTTTTATCTCTGCTATATTAGTCATGCTTTATCTAGTATTTCTGTTAATAAAATTATTCGGTAAATTGCTCATATTTCCAACAGCGGGTCCACTAGCAAGATGCGTTTTTTCACTATTCCAATGAGCTAAACCTCTATTGCCTAGTTTGGACCTTTGTGAATCAGATTGCTTTGGATTAGTACATGGCGTTTTGGCTTGGCCGGTACAATATAATTCATTTTTATATTTCTTTAAAACAAAGATGAAACAAGTCTCTTGTTCCATAATTAACCGACTGAGTGGATTCCAATGAAAACCTATGCTTATAAGAAATTATGGAATAGTCTTTACTTCATATAGAACTAAAATCCTAATGACTTTAAATTACCTAAGTTTTAGAATGCCTTGTTTAAGAGACTCAGTTTTTTTGGTTTTGATTGGAATTCCTTTCCTTTATGGAATACCATTCTGAACTTAATTAACTATTTTCATTTTCCCTTCTTTTTATCCCCTGTCTTATCTTATATGGGGGATAAGCTCGAAAATGCACTTTGGTGGCCGAGCTACCCGCAGGCCGGTATCAGACCCGTTTGTGCTTGTCGTGATCAGTGCCAAGCCAGTATGCAGCTACTGTATTTGTAGTAGAGGCCGTTGCACAGTGCCCCGTATCTACTAGAAAGTAAACAGTGTGGCAGCTCATGTATACTAGCAGGCACAACAATGCGTGCACAGCTGCCTGGCATGGTCACACGCACACATTGACAGAGATGCATCTGCACGATATGGGATTGACTCCGTCAACATGTGCTATGGCAGAGAGCTGTTTGCGGGGAAATACCCTTTGGCTCTCACTAGTAGAAAACGGGCCTATTGTCCCGGTTCGTAAGGGTCTTTTGTCCCGATTCCTGAACCGGGACTAAAGGGTTGGTACTAATGCCCTGTCCCTTTAGTCCCGGTTCAATCCAGAACCGGGACAGATGGGTCTCCATGTGGCCTGTGCGCGGAGCCCAGGCAGGAGGGCCTTTGGTCCCGGTTGGTGGCACCAACCGGGACCAATAGGCATCCACGCGTCAGCATTTCTGTGGCTAGGGTTTTTGTTTTTTTTCAAAGGGGAGGGGTTGGGGGTTTTGGGGGGTTAATTTAGGTGTTTCATATATTGTGTTAGCTAGCTATAATTAATAGAGAGAAGTGTCCTCTCTTATGTCCGTGCTTGGTCGACGCTACGTACTATACATACGTATAGAGAGGACTAGACACGCTAGCTAGCTAGTAAGCAAACGAAGGAAACAGAAGATCGTCATGAACATATATGCATACAGAGAGAAGTGATATCGACCACCTCTCCTTCTCCGAGAGATTGGTCGAACAACAAGTTCTCGTATATCTATCCGACACTACCGGCTACATATATACAATAATTATCTCTTACAAATATAATCTCCTAACATACAGACGCATGGTACACATAGTATTCTCCATCTTGAGCGATCACGTGGTCAAGAAAGAATGCCGCCAATTCCTCTTGAATTGGTCGCACGCGAGATAGTGCTAGGAGTTCATCCCGCTTCCGAAACATCTAATTTGAAGAAGGGGGTCAATACATATATATATATGAATGAATGAAACTCAACACAAATGATGGTAATAAAATAAAATTGTGAATATTGTTATTTACGCACTTGATATTGTTCGTCAGAGTAGCCCCGCTCACAGGTCGTGTGGCGGATGGACTCGCAAACGTAGTATCCACAGAAATCATTCCCTTGTTCCTGCCACAAGCACTTTACAAGAAATAGAGGTCAATCAAACTGATAAGTAAGAATGCCAAATGGTATTGATGAAACTAGCGCTTGAATCACTAGGAGATGCGCGGAACATGCTACTATAGTACTTACTTTCGGGTGTCTAAATTGCAGCTTCTTCGGCAGTCCCAGAGCTTTTTTGGTGAATTTTCTCCAAACCCTGCCAGACAAAGAAAACAATTACTTGATATATCAGGAAATGAACAAAGTTGCTGATATGGTGGATAATGATCGATTTAACTTACTTCTCGAGCATTTGAGTCATGTCCGCATAGTCCTGTGGATCTTTTCGTCTCGAGTCTAAGACGGTTACTAGTCCCTGCTCAAGCTTAATCTCTAGGAGAATATAGTGGAAAGTGCACACGCATGCATAACTCATCAATTACATTACTATAACCTTGACTAATATATAAGGGAAACCGAATATGCACAAGACAGTAACACTGTAGGATCGAAAGTATGTCTAGAGGGGGGTGATTAGACTACTTGACCAAATAAAAACTTAACTTTTCCCAATTTTAGTTCTTGGCAGATTTTAGCTATTTTAGGACAAGTCAAGCAATCATCACACAATTCAAGCAAGCATGCAAAGAGTATATTGGCAGCGGAAAGTAAAGCATGCAACTTGCAAGAATGTAAAGGGAAGGGTTTGGAGAATTCAAACGCAATTGGAGACACGGATGTTTTTCCCGTGGTTCGGATAGGTGGTGCTATCCTACATCCACGTTGATGGAGACTTCAACCCACGAAGGGTAACGGTTGCAGTCCACGGAGGGCTCCACCCACGAAGGGTCCACGAAGAAGCAACCTTGTCTATCCCACCATGGGCCGCCCACGAAGGACTTGCCTCACTAGCGGTAGATCTTCACGAAGTAGGCGATCTCCTTGCCCTTACAAACTCCTTGGTTCAACTCCACAATCTTGTCGGAGGCTCCCAAGTGACACCTAGCCAATCTAGGAGACACCACTCTCCAAGAAGTAACAAATGGTGTGTAGGTAATGAACTCCTTGCTCTTGTGCTTCAAATGATAGTCTCCCCAACACTCAACTCTCTCTCATAGGATTTGGATTTGGTGGAAAGAAGATTTGAGTGGAAAGCAACTTGGGAAGGCTAGAGATCAAGATTCATATGGTAGGAATGGAATATCTTGGTCTCAACACATGAGTAGGTGGTTCTCTCTCAGAACATATGAGTTGGAATTGTGTATGTGTTCTGATGGCTCTCTCCATGAATGAAGAGGAGGTGGAGGGGTATATATAGCCTCCACACAAAATCCAACCGTTACACACAGTTTTCCAATCTCGGTGGGACCGAATCAACAAACTCGGTCGGACCGAAAAGGTAAACCTAGTGACCGTTAGAGATTTTCGGTGGGACTGACATGCAACTCGGTAGGACCGATATGGTTAGGGTTTGGGCATAACGTAATCTCGGTGAGACCGATTACACAAACTCGGTGAGACCGAGTTTGGTAATAAGCTAACCAGAGAGTTGGTCAGGTAAACTCGGTGGGACCGATTTGCTCTTTCGGTGAGACCGAAAAGTTACAAAAAGGAAATAGAGAGTTTACATTGCAATCTCGGTGGGACCGATTCGCTCTTTCGGTGAGACCGAAAAGTTACGAAAGGGAAACAGAGAGTTTGCAACCCCATCTCGGTGAGACCGAGATCCTTATCGGTAGAACCGAATTGCTAGGGTTTGGCAGTGGCTAATGACAAGTGAAACTCGGTGGCGCCGGATAGAAAGAATCGGTAGGACCGAGTTTGGCTTAGGGTTTAGGTCATATGTGGATATGGGAAAGTAGTTGAGGGTTTTGGAGCATATCACTAAGCACATGAAGCAAGAGGCTCATTAAGCAACACCTCATCCCTCCTTGATAGTATTGGCTTTTCCTAAAGACTCAATGTGATCTTGGATCACTAAAATATAAAATGAAGAGTCTTGAGCTTTTGAGCTTGAGCCAATCCTTTGTCCTTAGCATTTTGAGGGTTCCACTTCCACATCCATGCCATGCCAATCATTGAGCTTTCCTGAAATAATCATCTTGGAATAGCATTAGCTCAATGAGCTATATGTTGTTATGAATTACCAAAACCACCTAGGGATAGTTGCACTTTCAACACCTAGGGATAGTTGCACTTTCAATCTCCCCCTTTTTGGTAATTGATGACAACATATAGATCAAAGCTTCGACAAATGATAATAGGCATGAAGTATATCGTCGCTTTGAGAAGTATGTGACAAGTAAGAGCTCCCCCTAAATTTGTGCATATTTAAAATTTGCTTTGGACTGCAAATGCACAAAGAGTTAGAGCCATGGGTTACTCTTCCATGCCACATACATCTTGGTGGAGCGCTTAAAATGATAAGAATGAAATACATGCACTCCTTACCAAGAATAGTGAGTGATCACATAAGATAGATAAGATAATAATATTAAGAAAACATTAAGTGTAGCATATTAAACACATGATCATCGATGTCTCACACAGATAAGGGCATAGTATCTCACACGAAAGCAAACAAAGTTCGAAAAACCACCAAATAAAACAAGAGAGAATAAAAGCAACACTCTCTCTCGAAGCCTATGATCTATACATTTTCTCCCCCTTTGGCAACAAGTTACCAAAAAGTTCCTAGAAAATGCATAGTGCTAAGTCGACACTCAGGCTTGATCTTCAGGTGGTGGTGGAGTCCGGAGCACTCCAAGGACGAATCCTTCTGTAGACGTGGTAGGAGTCGAGGCTGAAGTGGACACTGGAGCTGGTGGAACTGAGGCTGTAGCTGGTGCAGAAGTGGTGGCTCTGGTGTCAGCAACTGGAAGTGCAGACGACCTCGGACCTCGTGGCACTCTGGCAAAAGCATCAGTTGTAGTCTTGCCTCTCTTCTCCTGCATGTCATCCTGGAGCTGCTCCACTGCAGACTGAATCTCTGTCACTTTGACATCCAAGTCATAGAACTTTTGTTTCATGATCCTCTCTAAGCTTGCCTGGTTCTGAGTTAGGGTGGCTAGTCCTTGCTCAATCCGCAGGGTGGATGCAATCAAGTAACCAAGCTGCTCTTGTTTGATTTTTAGGAAATATTCAGATGCCTCCTCTTGAGTAGGCATCTTGGCAGCTTTCTCCTTCCTCACTTTCTCCTTCTTGGCTTGTGCTTGGGCAGATGATGATTCATTCTCAGTCATGACTACTTGATTATCTTCAAGGTCTGGATGGATTGGCAGATATTCATGATTTTTTTAAAAAAATTCGTGTATTAAAATATGCTAATGAAAATGTACAAAATTTTGCTAATTCAAAAAACTTCATGAATTGAAAAAATATCCTAAAATTTTAAAAACTATTATGACTTGTAAAATAGTTTATTGATTCATAAAATTATAGAATGGTCATCTTACCCAATTGTTGACGTTTTGACAGGCAACTCTTGATGGATTCTCAAATTATATTGCTAGTGGGCATTATTTTCAGCTTCAAAGTTAGGAGCACATACTCTGTTATCCAGTATGCTGCCTTATCACTCATTACATTTGTGTCTACTGAAGTTCATGAAGGTAACAAACCTTTGAACATTCTCTTGTGATATATGTCTCATCTCCCACTGAGGAGAGTGTCTAAAATTGTTGCCAGTAAATGTAGGCATCATCCGCTCCATGCCGTCGAGCGTGATGTCGTCATGGCTCACCGGCAGGACCGTACAATGGCAGGTTCCTCTCGATGGGGCCAGCACCCTTGCGAGGATGGTCACAGACTACACCATCCCTCTAGAAGGGTACCTTCGCAACGTCACCTAGCTACACTCCCTGATGAAGTGGTGATCCGCGTTGCTTGGATCACGTTCATCTTCTTGACCTACCACTACTAGGGATAACCCTAGTAGTGCTACACTACCTGGTGAAGTGGTGATAGCGTTGGTTTTATAGCTATCAGTAGTGCTTGTACAAGCGCTACCAATAAGGCGCTATAGCTAACTGGTAGCAGTAACGCTAGTTTTCCAGTGCTACTGCTATACCTAGTTAGCAGTAGCGCTCGGTAGGGAAAAGGCGCTACTGATAATAGTAAGTAGCGGTAGCGTTTCTTTTGAAAAGCGCTACTGCTAAATTTTCCTATATTTTTGACAATTCAACTTACTGTCGTTGTATTTGTATATGTTTTATATACAGTACTTTCATCATATGATTTTATGACCATGATTAGTTATTATATACAACTTAACATCATGCATCATCATAATAATTAATAAATAACTCATCATTGGTATCATAATAACAAGTCCTACTCATCATCATCATACAACTTCTACTCGTTATCATAATAACAAGTCATGCACATCATCATCATAGTCATCTAACCAACCCTACTTAATTGTTCTTAGCACATGATCATGAGTATTAGCTAGGACCTAACTACCCCCTCTAAGGTAAAATAACATTAAACAAGATTGCCCTGACTCTCCATTATGGAGAATGGAGATTATCCTGTCTCCAATTCTTGCGCTTCGCACAATGTTGCTTCCAAGTAGCTCCCTGCGATTGTCCATACATTTTTCCAATCTTTGATTGTCATGTCTTCATCAGTTTTAGAAATCCGGTATGAACAACAGTGAAGCCTTCGATGACCTGGCTGTAAGCTCATAACATCAAGACGACCTTTCGGAAGCATCAGATCAGGCACACAGTCCTTCGGGATTTTCTGTTGAAAAACATAGTAATAACTTCATAGTTAGCAATGTAGTTTAGTTTTAAAAGAATTTATGCAAAAGATGCACAAATGTCGTAATAGTAAAAAATCTTACCATTCCATCTCCATGGATGTTACTGTAGTTCAACACGTGCACTAGTGGCACGTATTGACCATAATGTGCAGGAGTTTGATAATCGATATTGTAATTCTCAACATCATTTGTAAATGAGATAAGATGATCTTTCTCCTGATAAGTTAATTCTACACCATCAGTGTAGTAGGTTCTCTCTATCATCTTACGTACATTTTCTGAAGAATGAAAATAAGCTATTAATGGAAATAAGTTGCCAACTATTTTGAAATAAAAAATATAAATTACTTAACAAATATGTTTGAGAAACGCACATAGAGGTAGAAGTGGAAGCATATCAACAAGGACCCAAATGCCATCGTCATGATCACCAAGATCGAAGGTGACATACACACCCTCCTGAAAATCATATGACTTGCACAATGCTTCCCAATTCGAGCAATCAAAATGGGTCACGCTCTCCGAATTGTATAGCTTTACAACAAAATCATAACCATGATGGGTCTTGAGATGAATTATCTTTGTCTCCATATTTTTATGATCTTCGAAATCCAGACGCTCCAAGACATAGCGTCTTGCATGGCATGGGATAAGCTAATCGAATTATAAAAGACGAAAATTACACGTTGAAGAAGCATACGTCATGCTTAATTACGAAAAAAGACTTGTTGTTGCATACCGTTTCAACATCGAAGGTGAAGGAAATATGCTCTAGAGGCAATAATAAAGTTATTATTTTTTTCCTTATATCATGATAAATGTTTATTATTCATGCTAGAATTGTATTAACCGGAAACATAATACATGTGTGAATACATAGACAAACAGAGTGTCACTAGTATGCCTCTACTTGACTAGCTCGTTAATCAAAGATGGTTATGTTTCCTAACCATAGACATGAGTTGTCATTTGATTAACGGGATCACATCATTAGGAGAATGATGTGATTGACTTGACCCATTCCGTTAGCTTAGCACTTGATCGTTTGGTTTGTTGCTAATGCTTTCTTCATGACTTATACATGTTCCCATGACTATGAGATTATGCAACTCCCGTTTACCGGAGGAACACTTTGTGTGCTACCAAACGTCACAACGTAACTGGGTGATTATAAAGGTGCTCTACAGGTGTCTCCGAAGGTACTTGTTGGGTTGGCGTATTTCGAGATTAAGATTTGTCACTCCGATTGTCGGAGAGGTATCTCTGGGCCCTCTCGGTAATGCACACCACTTAAGCCTTGCAAGCATTGCAACTAATGAGTTAGTTGTGGGATGATGTATTACGGAACGAGTAAAGAGACTTGCCGGTAACGATATTGAACTAGGTATTGACATACCGACGATCGAATCTCGGGCAAGTAACATACTGATGACAAAGGGAACAACGTATGTTGTTATGCGGTCTGACCGATAAACATCTTCATAGAATATGTGGGAACCAATATGAGAATCCAAGTTCCGCTATTGGTTATTGACCGGAGACGTGTCTCGGTCATGTCTACATAGTTCTCGAACCCGTAGGGTCCGCACGCTTAACGTTTCGATGACGGTTATATTATGAGTTTATATGTTTTGATGTACTGAAGGTTGTTAGGAGTCCCAGATGTGATCACGGACATGACGAGGAGTCTCAAAATGGTCGAGACATAAAGATTGATATATTGGAAGCCTATGTTCGGATATCGGAAGTGTTCCGGGTGAAATCGGGATTTTATCGGAGTACCGGGAGGTTACCGGAAACCCCCGGGAAGTTAATGGGCCATAGTGGGCCTTAGTGGAAGAGAGGAGAGGCGGCCAGGGCAAGGGCCGCGCGCCCCTCCCCCTAGTCCGAATAGGACAAGGAGAGGGAGGTGACGCCCCCTTTCCTTCTTCTCCTCCACCTCTTTCCCCCCAAGTCCTAATCCAACTAGGAAAAGGGAGGGTGTCGGTGTCAAAACCGGCGGATCTCAGGTAGGGGGTCCCGAACTGTGCGTCTAGGCCGGATGGTATCAGGAGGCAAGGGACATGAAGTTTTACCCAGGTTCGGGCCCTCTCGATGGAGGTAAAACCCTACGTCCTGCTTGATTAATATTGATGATATGGGTAGTATAAGAGTAGATCTACCACGAGATCGAAGAGGCTAAACCCTAGAAGCTAGCCTATGGTATGATTGTTGATGTGTACGTTTTCCTACGGACTAAAACCCTCCGGTTTATATAGACACCGGAGAGGGTTAGGGTTACGCAAAGTCGATTACAATGGTAGGAGATCTACATATCCGTATCGCCAAGCTTGCCTTCCACGCCAAGGAAAGTCCCTTCCGGACACGAGACGGAGTCTTCAATCTTGTATCTTCATAGTCCAGGAGTCCGGCTGAAGGTATAGTCTGGCTATCTGAACACCCCCTAATCCAGGACTCCCTCAGTAGCCCCTGAACTAGGCTTCAATGACGACGAGTCCGACGCACAGATTGTCTTCGACATTGCAAGGCGGGTTCCTCCTCCAAGTACTTCATAGAAGATTTTGAACACAAAGATAGTGTCCGGCTCTGTAAAATAAGTTTCCACATATTGCCATAGAGAGAATAATATTTACACCAATCTAATCTGCTGACGTATTCCGTAGCGTGACACACCACGGCCAAGCCTTTATCCGAGTCATTTTATTATCCCACCTCAGCGCGTCATGCGAGGCGGTTTCCTTGGCACGTCTTGCTAAAGCAGATATCGTGTCCCCTTATCCCGGGATTCTCATCAATACGGGCGTGGGTAACCCAACCGCTTCTAGGACTCCTAGATTATAGGCAAGTCCAAACGGACACGGAGAGGACGCTTGATATTCACCCTCTTTATAAAGGGGACAAGGCTTTTATTTTTTCCTCCCGTGATCAATCGAATCCTTCCCCCACCTCAAGCTCAAATGCCCGAAGTTCAGGTCAGGCACTCCGAACCTTCAGTCATGTCCGGATCTAGCCTTCAAGGCCGATGGATGCCTTCCTCCGTCACGGAAGAAGACATCAAGAAGTTGAGGGAGGCCAGATATCTGACCGCCGAGATTTTGCATCGGCTACCTTCCTGAGGGTAGGCCATCCCCACCCCCGAACCCAACGAGAACGTCGTGTTCGTTTCCCACTTCCTCCGAGGTCTAGGCCTTGCCCTGGATCCTTTCGTCAGGGGTTTGATATTTTACTACGGGCTAGATTTTCATGATCTAGCTCCGGACTCCTTTCTTCATATCACGACATTTATTGTCGTGTGCGAGGCCTTCCTCCGGGTTACCCCTCACTTTGGCCTATGGCTCAAGACCTTTGAAGTGAAGCCGAAGATGGTCGAGGGGCAACATGCAGCGTGTGGAGGTGCCTCAATACGCAAGATGATGGGAGCTCCGTGGCCCAAAGGTTCCATCCCAGAGGTGTCTGAATTGTGGCAACAGGAGTGGTTCTACATCACGGCTCCTAGAAGTGCCAAGTGGGCGGCCCCCCTGTTTTCCGCTCGGGCCCTCCACCACAGCTGATGTCATGGATCAGCAGAGGTCTGAGCTAGGGTCCAGTCAAGGACGTGCCTATACTGCAAGGCCACATTCGAGATCTCTTCAATGGAGATTTCAGTTTGGTTGCGGTAATACAGGTTATGCTGCTTCGTCAAGTCCAGCCTTGCAAACGTCGGCCTCTTCGCCTGTGAGAGTTCAATCCCGAGGGACCGCGTGCCATTCAAAATTTTCTCGGCCTGACGCACGAGGAGATGTACAAGTCATTCTTCGGACCTTAGGTGGAGTGTCCGGAAATCACCGAGGACGTGGGCCTGAGTAGTAACCACACCGCCGAACAGGTAAGGCATCTTCCGGCCGAACATACTACCTCTACTTTGTTACGAAGTTATTTCTAAGAGTTTGCTTTTTGACCAGGACTGGCTAACAAAGGCGAAGTTGATTCGGTGTTCGGCCCCCCTTCCTGAGGGTTTGGAAAATCCGGTATTGGAAAAGATGCTCCAGACCGCACCTTGCCCGGAGCCCTTGAAGGAAGATACCGTGGAGGATAATGCGGGCGGACGCGGGTCCCCAACGCTGCCCATTCTAGCCGAGGGAGCGAGTGTCTCCACGAGGGAAGGCGACCAGAAGAGGAAGAGGACTGCGCCCGGGGATTCGGAAGCCGAAGCTTCCAAACGAGAGAAGAAGTCTCCCACAGAGGGTCCTACCTTGGGGGGCACTGTTGCCGCACAAAGTCCGCGGGGGGATCAATTCTCCCACGAGTTGTAAGTGACCCGAAATACTTTTAATAGTACAGATATGCCATCTTTTTCTTCTGAGAAAATAACCACCGCATATATTTTTGCAGTTCGGGCCTTAGCCCCTCTCAAATGAGCTCATCTTCGGGGGGGTCTTCTTCCAGAGATGATGGAGAGAGAAACGCCTCCTCCGGACTCCTCCGCTCCAGAAGCGGGCGACCCTGAAGTGTCGTCGCGGAGGGCCTCTCCGAGTCCGGTGAGGCCAGAAGATAATCCCATTGACCCCCGAAGCTCCCAGTGTCCGGCTCCCGAAGAGAGCAGACAAAAGAGTCCGGCCCCGTCTAGTGTGCGATCGGATGTTCTGAGGGAGTTGGTGGGGCGAGCGGCCATCTCAGATGAACACCGTGTGATGATGAATACGGTGATGGAGAGAATATCGTCCGCCGAAAGCGGATTGCATGAAGCTTTTATGAGTCTACTGACAGGCTTTGAGGTACGTAAAAGAATGTATGATAATCCTGCACATGCTAGGTGTGCCCTGTGTAGATAGTAGCCCCTGAGACTCTGGTTGTCATCGGAAACGACGACGAACAGAGGATCATATTCCCAGGAAATAACCATACTTCCTCTATGTGCAGGTGATGGAAGCTCCGGTGGCTAGCCGGACTAGCGAGTTTGCCCATTTAGAACGGCAGTTGGATGCGGCAGATGCCGACATCGAGCTTGCTAACAAAAGGCTTGACGAGGCACAGGGTAAGTGTCAATATCTGGTAAATGCCACATAGGAAGAGCATCATGATGCTAGTATCTTTAATATGTTGTGACTGCAGATGGAGCTGCCACTGTTGAAGCCTTGCGGGCAGAACTTGCCTGAGCCAAGGAACAAGCGAGGTTGGGTAATGCGGCTGCTGTGAAGGCGGCCGAAGAGTTGCAAGCCGAGAAGGCCGCGCATGGCGAGACCCGAGACAAGATGGACAAGATGGCTATAGAATTAAAAGCCGCCACAAACCGTTGCCAGGTTCTTGAAAAGGAAAACCAAGCGAAGGCCTCGGACCTTGAGAAGGCTGCTGCAACGAAAAAGGATCTCCGCTCTGCTATGAGGGCAAAGAAGGAGGAGTTGCGGGAAGCCGGGGATATTGTAGCTGGGAAATCCTTTATGTTGCGGAGGAAATTCGGAGATCCACGGTATGCCCCTCTGGATCGGCTGTGGAGTTCGGAGGATGTGTATATGGATTTGGCGGCGAGCGCTGCCGATGCGGCCAAGTACTTCCAGGGTCAGACGGACCGTGGAGTAGACCAGCTATTTTGGAGATAATTCCATTCTCCCGAGCATCCACTTTCATTGACTGACCAATTAGCCGAATGGGCCGAACTAAATAGGTTGTCCGGACTCTTTATGAGGTCTGTTGTGGATCAGCTATGGCCGGGAAGGTCAAAACCGAACAACTATTTCAGCTTGGTGCAGCAGGTCCTTGACGTGGTGTCGCGCATTAATGCGATGAGGAGGTCGGCGTGCATAGAGGGCGCACGGATGGCCTTTGCCCGTGTTAAGGCATATTGGGCGGAGATGGATGCTACCAATGTTGCAGCGCGGGATTCGGCTATAGGTTGAAAGGCTGCCGAACACTACTTTGAAGAAGTTCTTGAGGGTGCCCGTTTGATAGAGACCCAGTGCTCAAAAAATATCATGTTTGAGTGATATATAATCTCATTGTAAGCGAAATGATTTTATAAATTTTTATAAGGCTATTTTTATACTTTTGCCTGAAAGTAATATGATGCCTCCTGGGCGGCCGTTTATGTATACATGTGTATAACCTGAAATATTGCAGCCGTCGGCTTCAACCCTCACGCATATAATGCGGAGGTGCTCGCAAAAACACGCATTCACACTTAACCCAATGTCTTGGTCCTATTAAGGAGGTGATAGCGGAGCGAGCGAGGCAACCGGACTATAATGCTTTAGCACTTTCACTTAGCCATAGGAGTTTGACAGTGGGGCTACTAGATAGCCCCTGGTGGCTCCGCACTCTCCCGATCTCGGGGTGCGTACATGCCTGGCCGGGAAACGGCCCTTCGTTAAGGCAGAGGAATTCTAACATTCCCACAGGTCATCGAGTGGTTGACCAGTCTCACGCTATATCATGACAGCCAGTTTTCGGCTTTCTCTACTGAGGTGCTCATCCGGATGAACCAGGGCACAATCGCAGTAGTTCTCCTGGTGCTACCTTAGCCGGCAAGGCGGAACGTAAGGCACTAAAACACAGGAGCCGGGCAAACCCAACATTTGACCAAAGACAATGATTCGGAGCTGATGCATATAGGGCCAAACTCGCGACGCCGAACACTCCCTAAGGTATTCGGTCTTTGTGGTATAAACCGGGCCTAAATAGTGGCCTTTGTAAGAAGCCCCGTGTGTCCAGGTACGTGCATTGTTCTGGCGTGGCCACATGCCAAGACGTCAGCATCCTTCTCAATGGTGGATATGTATCAACAAGAGACAGTAAAAAATGGTTTACGCAGGGTCTTAATCTAAAAAGAATCCTTGGAGCGGGTCCCTGCTGCACGTCTGCGCCTGTGTCTCCGTTGTGCCGTATCCTGGACGGGTGTAGTACGATGATTGTCTGTAAAAGAGAGGAAGTTAAGTGAAAAAGTTGTCGTGCAAAAGGATAGTTTTTAAAGAAACCATGTATAATTCAAGAAGATAAGAAATTGCCACTTGTCTGCGCGCGTTGAGCCCCTTGTATTGACAAATAGGGGTGTGACCACTTATTTCCGTATAAATAGCGGTGCCCGACTTGATTAGCTGTATCTGAGGTCTTGACGACCTATTGGATGCTTTCGCTTGTCCGGGCGCCTTTAGTGTGCGGCGGCCAAGGCAGCCTCACTCTCTTCGGCGCGCAGAGATCGCTTGATATTTTTGTGCACTGTAATGATGCCACGTGGACCGGGCATCTTGAGTGTGAGGGAGGCATAGTGTGGTATTGCATTAAAGCGAGCGAAAGCTTCGCGTCCGAGCAGTGCTTGATAGCCACTTTGAAACAGAGCGATGTGGAAATTTAAATGCTCGCGACAGAAGTTATCGGGGGAGCCGAATGTAACATGTAGTAGGAGGGAGCCCGTACAACGAGCCCCTGGGCCTGGCGTTACTCCTTTAAAGGTAGTATTGCTATGGCGAATTTGTGTTGGGTCTAACCCCATCCCGCGGATTGTATCCTGATATATTAGGTTTAGGCTACTGCCGCCGTCCATCAAGACCCTTGTGAAGTGATATCCGCCAATTACTGGGTCTAATACCAGGGCAGCCCATCCTGCGTGTCGGATACTTGCTGAGTAGTCGCGATGGTCGAAAGTGATCGGTTGAGATGACCAGTGGCAGGACTTCGTGGTGACAGGCACTTGGGTATACTTTCCTAGGAGTGCCGCATTGTTTTTTCCCTTGATTACGTGTAACACGTTTACTGTTTTGACTTCTGGTGGAAATTGCTTTTGTTCCCCCGTGTCTTGCTTGGGGGGCTCGTCCTCGTCTTCACTTGGTGTATCCTCCCCCTTGTGTACGGCGTTGAGCTTGCCGGACTGCTTGAAGACCCAACATTCTCTGTGGGTATGATTAGCAGGTTTACCAGGGGTACTATGAATCTGACATACTTGGTCCAGAATTTTGTTGAGGCTGGATAATTCATCCCTGGTGCCTTTAGGGGGCGGCTTTTGTCCTGGCCGAGAGCTTTTGAATCCGGCATTTACTGCCGTGCCCTTCATGTTGTCTTCTTTATTCCGGCGTTTGTTATTGCTGTTGCACCGTGATTTCCCGTTTCCATCTCTAACTTCAGATGTACTGGGGTCGCTGGTGCTGCATCTGGCTAGCCAGCTGTCCTCTCCCGCGCAAAAGCGGGTCATGAGGTTTGTTAATGTGGCCATCATTCTCGGCTTATTTTGGCCGAGGTGTCTGGCGAGCCATTCATCACGGACGCTATGCTTGAAAGCTGCTAAGGCTTCGGCGTCCGGACAGTCGACAATCTGGTTCTTTTTAGTAAGAAACCAGTTCCAAAGCTTTCGGGCTGACTCTCCGGGCTGTTGAGTTATATGACTCAAATCGTCCGCATCCGGAGGTCGGACATAAGTCCCTTGAAAATTTGCCCGAAAGGCGTCTTCGAGCACTTCCCAACTTCCAATGGAGCTTTCGGGGAGGCCTTTGAGCCAGTGACGAGCTAGTCCTTTGAGCTTGAGGGGTAGGTACTTGCTGGCGTGGAGATCATCTCCTCGAGCCATATGGATATGAAGGATGTAGTCCTCAATCCAGACCCCAGGGTCTGTTGTTCCATCGTATGCCTCTATGTTTACGGGCTTGAATCCCTCTGGAAATTCATGGTCCAGCACCTCATTGGTGAAACATAGGGGGTGTGCGGCACCCCTGTAGCTGGGTGTACCGCGGTGTTTGGATGTTTGTTGTGTTGCATTGTATGCTGGGGCGCGCTTGCGTGGTCCATAGATGGATCTTGTTGCACCGTTCTTTGGGTGCGAGCCCTCGCATTGGTTGCGTGTTGTATGGTGAGCGGCGTTGTATGCCGCTCTGTGTTGGTAGAGGGGTCGTCTATCCGACCAGGTGGCTGCTTTGATATTTGGTTGTGGGTCTGAGGCCTCCTCATCGAATTCGGGTAGCAGCTTCCACTTTGGGTAGCTCTTGTAGGGGCGATTGTCGCCGTACCTTGCTGCTGTGTTGAGTATTTTACTCCATCTGATTTGGAGTGTGTCTTGCGCGGCCTTGAGCCTTTGCTTCTGCTTTTCCAGACTCCTCGCGGTGGCAACAAGCCTTTTACGGGCAGTCTGCTGCTCTGGGTGCCTGTCCGGCGTTATGTCGTCCGGACCATTATCCTTGATAGGATTTGTTTGTTCGGTTTGACTATCCGGATTGCCATTGTCCGGCAGCGGTTCTCCCTGCTCCAGCCCTGGGTCTGTGTGATCGCTATTTCTGTCGAGGTGGGATTTGGGGCGGCACTTGCGTCGCCGCTTTGACTACTTTTTGAGGGAACAAGCCTTTGGTGCGTCCTTCCGCTCCTCGTCATCATCTTTTGGTGCGTCCACCATGTATATGTCATTTGACGAGGTGGCATTCCAGGGCCCAATAGGCGCTGGTTCTTCATCGTCTCCTTCATCGGCGTCCATACCGTCGATGTCTTCGGAGTCGAGGTCGAGCATGTCGGTTAAATCGTCGACGGTGGCTACAAAGTGGGTGGTGGGTGGGCTTTGAATTTCTTCATCGTCCATATCCCAATCTCGCTGACCGTAGTCCGGCCAGGGCTCTCCTGATAAAGAGAGAGACTTTAGTAATTTCATAATATCGCCGAAGGGCGAGTGCTGAAAGATGTCCGCGGTAGTAAACTCCATGATCGGCGCCCAATCGGATTCGATCGGCAGAGGCGCGAATGGTTCGGAGTCCGGAGAGGAGTCCAGCTCCTTGGAATCATGAGTTTCGCGGGGTGCGGGGCTGGTGTTCGGCTCAATCACCGTTAAGATCGCAGCCCCTGAGGCGGCGTCCAACCATCCGTCCTCGATCGGTGCGGTTGGTTCCGAATTAAGGGTCGAAGCTGATGCGGGTGCGGCCTCCAGGGCACTGTTCGGCGGCAGAGCTAGGTCATGCTCGTCGAGACAGTGCGGCGCGCTCGACAGTGGCTCGAATCCATCGAAGATCAAGTCCCCGCGGATGTCAACCGTGTAGTTTAAACTTCCAAATCTGACCTGATGGCCAGGGGCGTAGCTTTCGATCTGCTCCAGACGGCCAAGTGAATTGGCCCGCAGTGCGAAGCCGCCGAAGACGAAGATCTGTCTGGGGAGGAAGGTCTCACCCTGGACTGCATCGCTATTGATGATCGTAGGAGCCATCGAGCCTGACGGCGACGACACAGAGGAACTCTCAATGAAAGCACCAATGCCGGTGTCAAAACCGGCGGATCTCCGGGTAGGGGGCCCCGAACTGTGCGTCTAGGCCGGATGGTAACAGGAGGCAAGGGACACGGAGTTTTACCCAGGTTCGGGCCCTCTCGATGGAGGTAAAACCCTACATCCTGATTGATTAATATTGATGATATGGGTAGTACAAGAGTAGATCTACCACGAGATCGAAGAGGCTAAACCCTAGAAGCTAGCCTATGGTATGATTGTTGATGTGTACGTTGTCCTACGGACTAAAACCCTCCGGTTTATATAGACACCGGAGAGGGTTAGGGTTACACAAAGTCGGTTACAATGGTAGGAGATCTACATATCCGTATCGCCAAGCTTGCCTTCCACGCCAAGGAAAGTCCCTTCCGGACACGGGACGTAGTCTTCAATCTTGTATCTCCATAGTCCAGGAGTCCAGCTGAAGGTATAGTCCGGCTATCCGAACACCCCCTAATCCAGGACTCCCTCAGAGGGAGTCCTACTCCTGGTGGGAGTAGGACTCCTCCTGGCGCCCCCCTCTCCTGGCCGGCCGCACCCCCCTTGCTCCTTTATATACGGGGGCAGGGGGCACCCTAGAAACACAACAATTGATCATTTGATCTTTTAGCCGTGTGCGGTGCCCCCCTCCACCATAGTCCACCTCGATAATACTGTAGCCGTGCTTAGGCGAAGCCCTGCGTCGGTAGAACATCATCATTGTCACCACGCCGTCGTGCTGACGAAACTCTGCCTCAACACTTGGCTGGATCGAAGTTCGAAGGACGTCATCGGGCTGAACGTGTGCTGAACTCGGAGGTGCCGTGCGTTCGGTACTTGATCGGTCGGATCGTGAAGACGTACGACTACATCAACCGCGTTGTGCTAACGCTTCCGCTTTCGGTCTACGAGGGTACGTGGACAACACTCTCCCCTCTCATTGCTATGCATCACCATGATCTTGCATGTGTGTAGGATTTTTTTGAAATTACTACGTTCCCCAACAGTGGCATCCGAGCCAGGTTTTATGCGTAGATGTCATATGCACGAGTAGAACACAAGTGAGTTGTGGGCAATATAAGTCATACTGCTTACCAGCATGTCATATTTTGGTTCGGCGGTATTGTTGGATGAAGCGGCCCGGACCGACATTACGCGTACGCTTACACGAGACTGGTTGTAGCGAAGTGCTTTGCACACAGGTGGCTGGCGGGTGTCAGTTTCTCCAACTTTAGTTGAACCGAGTGTGGCTACGCCCGGTCCTTGCGAAGGTTAAAACATCACCAACTTGACAAACTATCGTTCTGGTTTTGATGCGTAGGTAAGAACGGTTCTTGCTAAGCCCGTAGCAGCCACGTGAAATTTGCAACAACAAAGTAGAGGACGTCTAACTTGTTTTTGCAGGGCATGTTGTGATGTGATATGGTCAAGACATGATGCTAAATTTTATTGTATGAGATGATCATGTTCTGTAACCAAGTTATCGGCAACTGGCAGGAGCCATATGGTTGTCGCTTTATTGTATGCAATGCAATCGCCCTGTAATGCTTTACTTTATCACTAAGCGGTAGCGATAGTCGTAGAAGCATAAGATTGGCGAGACGACAACGATGCTACGATGGAGATCAAGGTGTCGCGCCGGTGACGATGGTGCTTGATACGTCTCCAACGTATCTATAATTTTTGATTGCTCCATGCTATATTATCTACTGTTTTGGACTATATTGGGCTTTATTTTCCACTTTTGTATTATTTTTGGGACTAACCTATTAACCGGAGGCCCAGCCCAGAATTGCTGTTTTTTTTCCTATTTCAGTGTTTCGGATAAACAGAATATCAAACGGAGTCCAAACGGAATAAAATCTTCGGAAACGTGATTTTCTCACCGAACGTGATCCAGGAGACTTGGACCCTACTGCAAGGGATCAAAGAGGTGGTCATGAGGGTGGGGGGCGCCCCCCTAGGGCGCGCCCCCTGCCTCGTGGGCCCCTCGGTGCTCCACCGACGTACTCCTTCCTCCTATATATACACACGTACCCCCAAACGATCAGAACAGGAGCCAAAAACCTAATTCCACCGCCGCAACTTTCTGTATCCACGAGATCCCATCTTGGGGCCTGTTCCGGAGCTTCGCCGAAAGAGGGCCGTCATCACGGAGGGCTTCTACATCATCCTAGCCCCTCCGATGAAGTGTGAGTAGTTTACCTCAGACCTTCAGGTCCATAGTTAGTAGCTAGATGGCTTCTTCTCTCTCTTTGAATCTCAATACAAAGTTCTCCCCCTCTCTTGTGGAGATCTATTCGATGTAATCTTCTTTTTGCGGTGTGTTTGTTGAGACCGATGAATTGTGGGTTTATGATCAAGTCTATCTATGAATAATATTTGAATCTTCTCTGAATTCTTTTATGCATGATTGGTTATCTTTGCAAGTCTCTTCGAATTATCCGTTTGGTTTGGCCAACTAGATTGGTAGTTCTTGCCATGGGAGAAGTGCTTAGCTTTGGGTTCGATCTTGCGGTGTCCTTACCCAGTGACAGAAGGGGCAGCAAGGCACGTATTGTATCATTGCCATCGAGGATAACAAGATGGGGTTTATTCCATATTGCATGAATTTATCTCTCTACATCATGTCATCTTGCTTAAGGCGTTACTCTGTTTTTAACTTAATACTCTAGATGCATGCTGGATAGCAGTCGATGAGTGGAGTAATAGTAGTAGATGCAGAATCGTTTCGGTCTACTTGTCACGGACGTGATGCCTATATACATGATCATGCCTAGATATTCTCATAATTATGCTCAATTCTACCAATTGCTCATCAGTAATTTGTTCACCCACTGTAGAATACTTATGCTATTGAGAGAAGCCACTAGTGAAACCTATGGCCCCCGGGTCTGTTCTCATCATATCAATCTCCATCACTTTTATATTGTTTTGCTATTTACTTTACTTTTACTTTTTACTTTGCATCTTTATATCAAAAATACCAAAAATATTCTATATATCAGATCTCACTCTCGTAAGTGACTGTGAAGGGCTTGACAACCCCTAATCGCGTTGGTTGTGAGTAGCTATCGCTTTGTGCAGGTACGAGGGACTTGAGCATGGGCTCCTACTGGATTGATACCTTGGTTCTCAAAAACTGAGGGAAATACTTACGCTACTCTGCTGCATCATCCCTTCCTCTTCGGGGAAAACCAACGCAAGCTCAAGACGTAGCAAGAAGGATTTCTTGCGCCGTTGCCGGGGAGTCTACGCAAAAAGTCAATATACATGGTACCCATCACAATCCCTATCTCTCGCATTACATTATTTGCCATTTGCCTCTCGTTTTCCTCTCCCCCCAATTCACCCTTGCCATTTTATTCGCCCTCTTTCTCTATCCTCCCTCTCTGTTAGCCTCTTTGTTTGCTTGTCGTCATGGCCAGTCCTCTTTTTGCTCCTATGTCCCCTGAGTTTGAAGTCCTTCACTTCAAACAAAAGCAAGGAGAAAATTTAAATGATGCTTGGTTTAGAATGATGGAATCTTATCGTAAATGCACCCTAGATGTAAATTTCAGAATTTTGCTTCGCAACTTTTATGTTGGGCTTAATTTGTCTCATAGACACCTTTTAGATTGTGTTGCCAAGGGCAATTTTATTGAAATTGATCCCAGTATCGCGCATGAAATTATAGAAGGTATAGTAGGAACTTTACCTCAACAAAAGGGGCTCCATCATACCCAATAGAAAACGCAAGTTTTTGAAAAAAATTGCGAGGTAACTAAGATTTTACAGAAATCTCTTGAACCTCTTAAGAGCGTTAGCTTAAATCTTCACCGCATGAATATGTTGATTACTCTTTGCAATAAGCGGTTGGATTCTTTAGATCTCAAGATCTCTGAATATGAAGGGAAACGTAAGGAACCTCCCGGATTCGAGCATAATATCGCTAAAAGAATTAAGAATCAAGATGGCAATACTTAGATCTATCCTTGCTTGTTATGCCTAGCTAGGGGCGTTAAACGATAGCGCTTGTTGGGAGGCAACCCAATTTTATTTTTATTCCTTGCTTTTTGCTCCTGTTTAGTAATAAATAAATTATTTAGCCTCTGTTTTGGTTGTGTTTTGTTTGTGTTTAATTAGTGTTTGTGCTAAGTAGAACCGTTGGAAGACTTGGGGAAAGTCTTGTTGAACTTGCTGTAAAAAACAGAAACTTTAGCGCTCACGAGAACTGCTGTTATTTTTATTTGAAGAATTCTATTTAGTTAATTATTTTTGCAGATGATTAATAGATAAATTCCTCACGTCCAGCAATTTATTTTAGAATTTTTGAGGTTCCAGATCTTGCGCTAGCTACAGATTACTACAGACTGTTCTGTTTTTCACAGATTCTGTTTTTCGTGTGTTGTTTGCTTATTTTGATGAATCTATGGATAGTAAAATAGTTTATAATCCATATAGAAGTTGGAATACAGTAAGTTTAACACCAATATAAATAAATAATGAGTTCATCACAGTACCTTGAAGTGGTCTTTTGTTTTCTTTCGCTAACCGAGCTCACGAGTTTTCTATTTTGAGTTTTGTGTTGTGAAGTTTTCAAGTTTTGGGTGAATTCTTTTGATGGATCATGGAACAAGGAGTGGCAAGAGCCTAATCTTGGGGATGCCCATGGCACCCCCAAGATAATCCAAGGACACCAAAAAGTCAAAGCTTGGGGATGCCCCGGAAGGCACCCCCTCTTCGTCCACTTCCATCGGTAATTTACTTGGAGCTATATTTTTATTCACCAACATGATATGTGTTTTTCTTGGAGCGTCTTTTATTATTTGTGTATTTGTTTGTTAGTATGCCACAATCATCCTTGCTGTACACACCTTTTGAGAGAGCCATACATGAATTAAAATTTGATAGAATACTCTATGTGCTTCACTTATATCCTTTGAGCTAGATAATTTTGCTCTATGTGCTTCACTTATATCCTTTGAGCTAGATAATTTTGCTCTATGTGCTTCACTTAGATCTTTTAGAGCATGGTGGTGGATTCATTTTAAAGAAACTATTGATCTCTCATGCTTCACTTAAATTAATTTGAGAGTCTCTTAATAGCATGGTAATTTGCCTAATAATAATATGCTTGGTATTCAAGATTTGTGAAACTTTCTTTTGAGTGTGTTGAATACCAAGAAAAGATTGAAGCATGATAATTGTTTTGAGATATGGAGGTGATAATATTAAAGTCATTCTAGTTAAGTAGTTGTGAATTTAAAGAATACTTGTGTTGAAGTTTGTGATTCCCGTAGCATGCACGTATGGTGAACCGTTATGCGATGAAGTCGGAGCATGATTTATTTATTGATTGTCTTCCTTATGAGTGGTGGTCGGGGACGAGCGATGGTCTTTTTCTACCAATCTATCCCCCTAGGAGCATGCGCGTAATACTTTGCTTTGATAACTTCTAAATTTTTGCAATAAGTATATGAGTTCTTTATGACTAATGTTGAGTCCATGGATTATACGCACTCTCACCCTTCCACCCTTGCTAGCCTCTCTAATACCGCGCAACTTACGCCGGTATCATACACCTACCATATCCTTCCTCAAAACAGCCACCATACCTACCTATTATGGCATTTCCATAGCCATTCCAAGATATATTGCCATGCAACTTTCCACCATCTAGTTCATCATGACACATCCATCATTGTCATATTGCTTAGCATGATCATGTAGTTGACATAGTATTTGTGGCAAAGCCACCGTTCATAATTCTTTCATACTTGTCACTCGTGATTCATTGCATATCCCGGTACACCGCCGGAGGCATTCATATAGAGTCATACTTTGTTTTAGTATCGGGTTGTAATCATTGAGTTGTAAATAAATAGAAGTGTGATGATCATCATTCAATAGAGCATTGTCCCAAAAAAAGGGGAAAGGCCAAAGAAAAAAAGAAGGCCCAAAAAAAGGGGCAATGCTACTATCTTTTTTTCCACACTTGTGCTTCAAAGTAGCACCATGATATAGAAAGTCTCATATATTGTGCTTCAAAGTAGCACCAAGTTCTTCATATAGAGAGTCTCATATGTTGTCACTTACATATACTAGTGGGAATTTTACGTTATATAACTTAGCTTGTATATTCCAATGATGGGCTTCCTCAAATTGCCCTAGGTCTTCGTGAGCAAGCAAGTTGGATGCACACCCACTAGTTTCTTTTGTTGAGCTTTCATACATTTATAGCTCTAGTGGATCCGTTGCATGGCAATCCCTACTCACTCACATTGATATCTATTGATGGGCATCTCCATAGCCCGTTGATAAGCCTAGTCGATGTGAGACTATCTTCTCCTTTTTGTCTTCTCCACAACCACCATTCTATTCCACCTATAGTGCTATATCCATGGCCCACGCTCATGTATTGCGTGAAGATTGAAAAAGTTTTGAAAAAGTTAGAGTATGAAACAATTGCTTGGCTTGTCATCGGGGTTGTGCATGATTTAAATACTTTGTGTGCGGAAGATGGAGCATAGCCAGATCATATGATTTTGTAGGGATAACTTTCTTTGGCCATGTTATTTTGAGAAGACATAATTGCTTTGTTAGTATGCTTGAAGTATTATTATTTTCTATGTCAATATAAAACTTTATCTTGAATCTTTCTAATCTGAATATTCATACCACAATTAAGAAGATTTACATTGAAATTATGCCAAGTAGCACTCCGCATCAAAATTCTTTTTTTATCATTTACCTACTCGAGGACGAGCAGGAATTAAGCTTGGGAATGCCTGATACGTCTCCAACATATCTATAATTTTTGATTGCTCCATGCTATATTATCTACTGTTTTGGACTATATTGGGCTTTTTTCCACTTTTATATTATTTTTGGGACTAACCTATTAACCGGAGGCCCAGCCCAGAATTGCTGTTTTTTTGCCTATTTCAGTGTTTCGGATAAACAGAATATCAAACGGAGTCCAAACGGAATAAAATCTTCGGAAACATGATTTTCTCACCGAACGTGATCCAGGAGACTTGGACCCTACTGCAAGGGATCAAAGAGGTGGTCACGAGGGTGGGGGGCACGCCCCCTGCCTCATGGGCCCTTCGGTGCTCCACCGACGTACTCCTTCCTCCTATATATACACACGTACCCCAAATGATCAGAACAGGAGCCAAAAACCTAATTCCACCACCGCAACTTTCTGTATCCACGAGATCCCATCTTGGGGCCTGTTCCGTAGCTCCGCCGGAAGAGGGCCGTCATCACGGAGGGCTTCTACATCATCCTAGCCCCTCCGATGAAGTGTGAGTAGTTTACCTCAGACCTTCGGGTCCATAGTTAGTAGCTAGATGGCTTCTTCTCTCTCTTTGAATCTCAATACAAAGTTCTCCCCCTCTCTTGTGGAGATCTATTCGATGTAATCTTCTTTTTGCGGTGTGTTTGTTGAGACCAATGAATTGTGGGTTTATGATCAAGTCTATATATGAATAATATTTGAATATTCTCTGAATTCTTTTATGCATGATTGGTTATCTTTGCAAGTCTCTTCGAATTATCCGTTTGGTTTGGCCAACTAGATTGGTAGTTCTTGCCATGGGAGAAGTGCTTAGCTTTGGGTTCGATCTTGCGGTGTCCTTACCCAGTGACAGAAGGGGCAGCAAGGCACGTATTGTATCGTTGCCATCGAGGATAACAAGATGGGGTTTATTCCATATTGCATGAATTTATCTCTCTACATCATGTCATCTTGCTTAAGGCGTTACTCTATTTTTAACTTAATACTCTAGATGCATGCTGGATAGCAGTCGATGAGTGGAGTAATAGTAGTAGATGCAGAATCGTTTCGGTCTACTTGTCACGGACATGATGCCTATATACATGATCATGCCTAGATATTCTCATAATTATGCTCAATTCTATCAATTGCTCAACAGTAATTTGTTCACCCACCGTAGAATACTTATGCTATTGAGAGAAGCCACTAGTGAAACCTATGGCCTCCGGGTCTATTCTCATCATATCAATCTCCATCACTTTTATATTGTTTTGCTATTTACTTTACTTTTACTTTTTTACTTTGCATCTTTATACAAAAATACCAAAAATATTCTATCTATCAGATCTCACTCTCGTAAGTGATCGTGAAGGGCTTGACAACCCCTAATCGCGTTGGTTGCGAGTAGCTATCGCCTTGTGCAGGTACGAGGGACTTGAGCGTGGGCTCCTACTGGATTGATACCTTGGTTCTCAAAAACTGAGGGAAATACTTACGCTACTCTGCTGCATCATCCCTTCCTCTTCGGGGAAAACCAACGCAAGCTCAAGACGTAGCAGTGATCATGACCGTGCTTCGGAGATGGAGATCACAAGCACAAGGTGATGATGGCCATATCATATCACTTATATTGATTGCATGTGATGTTTATCTTTTATGCATCTTATTTTTCTTAGTTCGACGGTAGCTTTATAAGATGATCTCTCACTAATTATCAAGGTACAAGTGTTCTCCCTGAGTATGCACCGTTGCGAAAGTTCTTCATGCTGAGACACCACATGATGATCGGGTGTGATAGGCTCTAGGTTCAAATACAACGGGTGCAAAACAGTTGCACACGCGGAATACTTAGGTTAAACTTGACGAGCCTAGCATATAACAGATATGGCCTTGGAACACTGAGACCGAAAGGTCGAGCGTGAATCATATAGTAGATATGATCAACATAGTGATGTTCACCATTGAAACTACTCCATCTCACGTTATGATCGGACATGGTTTAGTTGATATGGATCACATGATCACTTAGAGGATTAGAGGGATGTCTATCTAAGTGGGAGTTCTTAAGTAATATTATTAATTGAACTTAAATTTATCATGAACTTAGTCCTGGTAGTATTAGCATATCTATGTTGTAGATCAATAGCTCGCGTTTAGCTCCCATGTTTTATTTTTGATATATTCCTAGAGAAAACTAAGTTGAAAGATGTTAGTAGCAATGATGCGGATTGGATCCGTGATCTGAGGTTTATCCTCATTGCTGCACAGAAGAATTATGTCCTTGATGCACCGCTAGGTGACAAACCTATTGCTGGAGCAGATGCAGATGTTATGAACGTTTGGCTAGCTCAATATGCTGACTACTTGATAGTTTAGTGCACCATGCTTAAACGGCTTAAAATCGGGACTTCAAAGACGTTTTGAACATCATGGACCATATGAGATGTTCCGGGAGTTGAAGTTAATATTTCAAGAAAATACCCGAGTTGAGAGATATGAAGTCTCCAACAAGTTCTATAGCTAAAAGATGGAGGAGAATAGCTCAAGCAGTGAACATGTGCTCAGATTGTCTGGGTACTACAATCACTTGAATCAAGTGGGAGTTAATCTTCCAGATAAAATAGTGATTGACAGAATTCTCTAATCACCATCACCAAGTTAGTAGAACTTCGTGATGAACTATAATATGCAAGGGATAACAGAAACGATTCCCAAGCTCTTCGTGATGCTAAAATCGACGAAGGTAGAAATCAAGAAAAGCATCAAGTGTTGATGGTAAACAAAACCACTAGTTTCAAGTAAAGGGACAAAGGGAAGAAAGGGGAACTTCAAGAAGAACGGCAAGCAAGTTGTTGCTCAAGTGAAAAAACCCAAGTCTGGACCTAAGCCTGAAACTGAGTGCTTCTACTGCAAAGGGACTGGTCACTGGAAGCGGAACTACCCCAAGTAATTGGCAGATAAGAAGGATGGAAAAGTGAACATAGGTATATTTGATATACATGTTATTGATGTGTACTTTACTAGTGTTTATAGCAACCCCTCAGTATTTGATACTAGTTCAGTTGCTAAGAATAGTAAGTCGAAACGGGAGTTGCAGAATGAACAGAGACTAGTTAAGGGTGAAGTGACGATGTGTATTGGAAATGGTTCCAAGATTGATATGATCATCATCGCACACTCCCTATACTTTTTGGATTAGTGTTAAACCTAAAATAAATGTTATTTAGTGTTTGCGTTGAGCATGAATATGATTGGATCATGTTTATTGCAATACGATTATTCATGTAAGTTAGAGAATAATTGTTGTTCTGTTTACATGAATAAAACCTTCTATGGCCATACACCCAATGAAAATGGTTTGTTGGATCTCGATCGTGGTGATACACGTTTTCATAATATTGAAGCCAAAAGATGCAAAGTTAATAATGATAGTGCAACTTATTTGTGGCACTGCAGTTTAGGTTATATTGGTGTAAAGCACATGAATAAAATCCATGCTAATGGGCTTTTGGAATCACTTGATGCTTGCGAACCATGCCTCATGGGCAAGATGACTAAGACTCCGTTCTCCAGAACAATGGAGCGAGCAACAGATTTGTTGGAAATCATACATACTGATGTATGTGGTCCGATGAATATTGAGGCCCGCGGCAGGTATCAGTATTTTCTGATCTTCACAGATGATTTGAGCAGATATGAGTATATCTACTTGATGAAACACAAGTCTGAAACATTTGAAAAGTTCAAAGAATTTCAGAGTGAAGTGGAGAATCATCGTAACAAAAATAAAAGTTTCTACGATATGATCGCATAAGTAAAATATTTGAGTTACGAGTTTGGCCTTTAGTTAAAACAATGTGAAATAGTTTCACTACTCACGCCACCTGGAACACTACAGTGTAATGGTGTGTCCGAACGTCGTAACCGTACTTTATTAGATATGGTGCGATCTATGATGTCTCTTACCAATTTACCCTTATCGTTTTGGGGTTATGCATTAGAAACAATTACATTCATGTTAAATAGGGCACCATCTAAATCCGTTGAGACAACACCATATGAACTATGGTTTGGCAAGAAACCTAAGTGTCGTTTCTTAAAGTTTGAGGTTGCAATGCTTATGTGAAAAAGTTTCAACCTGATAAGCTCAAACCCAAATAGGAGAAGTGCGTCTTCATAGGATACCCAAAAGAAAATGTTGGGTACACCTTCTATCACAGATCCAAAGGCAAGATATTCATTGCTGAGGATGGATCCTTTCTAGAGAAGGAGTTTCTCTCGAAAGAAGTGAGTGGGAGGAAAGTAGAACTTGATGAGGTAACTGTACCTGCTCCCTTATTGGAAAGTAGTTCATCACAGAAATATGTTCCTGTGACTACTACACCAATTAGTGAGGAAGCTAATGATGATGATCCTGTAACTTTACATCAAGTTACTACCGAACCTCGTAGGTAAACCAGAGTGAGATCCGCACCAGAGTGGTACGGTAATCCTGTTCTGGAGTTCATGTTACTTGACCATGACGAACCTACGAACTATGAGGAAGCGATGATGAGCCCAGATTCCGCGAAATGGCTTGAGGCCATGAAATCTGAGATGAGATCCATGTATAAGAACAAAGTATGGACTTTGATTGACTTGCCCAAAGATTGGCGAGCCATTGAGATTAAATGGATCTTCAAGAGGAAGACAGATGCTGATAGTAGTGTTACTATCTACAAAGCTAGAATTGTCGCAAAAGGTTTTCGACAAGTTCAAGGTGTTGACTACGATGAGAGTTTCTCACTCATATCTATGCTTAATTCTGTCCGAATCATGTTAGCAATTGCCACATTTTATGAAATCTGGCAAATGGATAAACAAAACTACATTCCTTAATGGATGTATTAAAGAAGAGTTGTATATGATGCAACAAGGAAGTTTTGTCAATCCTAAAGGTGCTAACAAAGTATGCAAGCTCCAGCAATCCATCTATGGACTGGTGCAAGCATCTCGGAGTTGAAATATACACTTTGATAAGTTGATCAACGCATATAGTTTTATACAGACTTGCAATGAAGCCTGTATTTACAAGAAAGTGAGTGGGAGCACTACATCATTTCTGATAAGTATATGCGAATGACATATTGTTGATCGGAGATAATGTAGAATTATTCTGCAAAGCATAAAGGAGTGTTTGAAAGGAGTTTTTCAAAGAAAGACCTCGGTGAAGCTGCTTGCATATTGAGCATCAAGATCTATAGAGATAGATCAAGACGCTTGATAAGTTTTTCAATGAGTACATACCTTGACAAGGTTTCGAAGTAGTTCAGAATGGAACAATCAAAGAAAGAGTTCTTGCCCGTGTTACAAGGTGTGAAACTGAGTAAGACTCAAAGCCCGACCACAGCAGAAGATAGAAAGAGAATGAAAGTCATTCCCCATGACTTGGCCATAGGTTCTATAAAATATGCCATGCTGTGTACCAGATCTATTGTATACCCACACTGATTTTGGCAAGGGAGTACAATAGTGATCTAGGAGTAGATCACTGGACAACGGTCAAAATTATCCTTAGTGGAATAAGGATATGTTTCTCGATTATGGAGGTGACAAAAAAGGTTTGTCATAAAGGGTTACGTCGATGCAAATTTTGACACTGATCCAGATGACTCTAAATCTCAATCTGGATACATATTGAAAGTGGGAGCAATTAGCTAGAGTAGCTCTGTGTAGAGCATTGTTGACATAGAAATTTGCAAAATACTTACGGATCTGAATGTGGCAGACCCGTTGACTAAACTTCTCTCACAAGCAAAACATGATCACACCTTAGTACTCTTTGGGTGTTAATCACATAGCGATGTGAACTAGATTATTGACTCTAGTAAACCCTTTGGGTGTTGGTCACATGTCGATGTGAACTATGGGTGTTAATCACATGGTGATGTGAACTATTGGTATTAAATCACATGGCGATGTGAACTACATTATTGACTCTAGTGCAAGTGGGAGACTGAAGGAAATATGCCCTAGAGGCAATAATAAAGTTATTATTCATTTCCTTATATCATGATAAATGTTTATTATTCATGCTAGAATTGTATTAACCGGAAACATAATACATGTGTGAATACATAGACAAACAGAGTGTCACTAGTATGTCTCTACTTGACTAGCTCGTTGATCAAAGATGGTTATGTTTCCTAACCATATACATGAGTTGTCATTTGATTAATGGGATCACATCATTAGGAGAATGATGTGATTGACTTGACCCATCCCGTCAGCTTAGCACTTGATCGTTTAGTTTGTTGCTATTGCTTTCTTCATGACTTATACATGTTCCTATGGCTATGAGATTATGCAACTCCCGTTTACCGGAGGAACACTTTGTGTGCTACCAAACGTCACAACGTAACTGAGTGATTATAAAGGTGCTCTATAGGTGTCAACGAAGGTACTTGTTGGGTTGGCGTATTTCGAGATTAGGATTTGTCACTCCGATTGTCGGAGAGGTATCTCTGGGCCCTCTCGGTAATGCACATCGCTTAAGCCTTGCAAGCATTGCAACTAATGAGTTAGTTGCAGGATGATGTATTACGGAACGAGTAAAGAGACTTGCCGGTAACGAGATTGAACTAGGTATTGAGATACCGATGATCGAATCTCGGGCAAGTAACATACCGATGACAAAGGGAACAACGTATGTTGTTATGCGGTCTGACCGATAAAGATCTTCGTAGAATATGTGGGAACCAATATGAGCATCCAGGTTCCGCTACTGGTTATTGACCGAAGACGTGTCTCGGTCATGTCTACAAAGTTCTCAAACCCGTAGGGTCCGCACGCTTAACGTTTCGATGACGGTTATATTATGAGTCTATATGTTTTGATGTATCGAATGTTGTTCGGAGTCCCAGATGTGATCACGGACATGACGAGGAGTCTCGAAATGGTCGAGACATGAAGATTTATATATTGGAAGCCTATGTTTGGATATCGAAAGTGTTCCGGGTGAAATCGGGATTTTACCGGAGTACCGGGAGGTTACCGGAACCCCCCGAGAAGTTAATGGGCCATAGTGGGCCTTAGTGGAAGAGAGGAGAGGCGACTAGGGCAAGGACCGCGCGCCCCTCCCCCCTAGTCCGAATAGGACAAGGAGAGGGGGGCGGCGCCCCCCTTCCCTTCTTATCCTCCACCTCTTCCCCCCAAGTCCTAATCCAACTAGGAAAAGGGAGGGAGGCCTACTCCCGGTGGGAGTAGGACTCCTCCTGGCGCGCCCCCTCTCCTGGCCGGCCGCACCCCCCTTTCTCCTTTATATACGGGGGCAGGGGGCACCCTAGAGACACAACAATTGATTGTTTGATCTTTTAGCCGTGTGCGGTGCCCCCCTTCACCATAGTCCACCTCGATACTACTGTAGCCGTGCTTAGGCGAAGCCCTGCGTCGGTAGAACATCATCATCGTCACCACGCCGTCGTGCTGACGAAACTCTCCCTCAACATTCGGCTGGATCGGAGTTCGAGGGATGTCATCGGGCTGAACGTGTGCTGAACTCGGAGGTGCCGTGCGTTCGGTACTTGATCAGTCGGATCGTGAAGACGTACGACTACATCAACTGCGTTGTGCTAACGCTTCCGCTTTCGGTCTACGAGGGTACGTGGACAACACTCTCCCCTCTCGTTGCTATGCATCACCATGATCTTGCGTGTGCGTAGGAATTTTTTTGAAATTACTACGTTCCCCAACAGAAGGTCTCATCGAGCTTAACACTGAAGCGACGACCGTCTACCAGCTGAGGCATGTCGCACGGATCCTGGTCGTCGCCGCAACAGTCGCACTCTGGGATCCTATCGTCATCGTTAGACATTTCCTATGTCCATAATTCAAAGATTAAACTTGTAAAAATCAATATATGTACTAGAAAAATTAAATTAGATCATTATTATTCATCACGGGTTGACTGTTGGTCTGTCGAGTGTTTTCTTGAAAACTGTCATCTCATCTCATGTGGTGTATATGGTGGACACTCCCTCACTGATTTTTCGACCATCGGTGATGGTCGTTACTCCTCCTTCCCCTAGTGCATAACAAAGGTCTAGCACAAGGAGAAGAAGGAGAAACGACCCCCACGACAACAGTCAGGATTCTTCGTCTCTCTCATATATGGTGGACACTCCCTCACTAATTTTTTGACCGCCGGTGATGGTCGTTACTCCTCCCTCCCCTAGTACATAACAAAGGTCTAGCACAAGGAGAAGAAGGAGAAACGACCCCACGGCAACAGTCGGGATTCTTCATTCTCTCTCATATAGGGTGGACACTCCCTCACTAATTTTTCGACTGTCAGTGATGGTCATTACTCCTCCTTCCCCTAGTGCATAACAAAGGTCTAGCATATACCCGGCCAAACCTCGGGCCGGGCCTAGCCAAGCCTGAGGCAAAAAACCTAGGCCCGGGCCCGGTCCGGCCTGACCATCGGGCCTATTTTTTGGGCCCAAGCCCGGCCCAAATGCGTAAAAGCCCGACGGGCCTCGAGCCGGGCCCCTTCGCAAAAGCGCAAAATCGACGGGCCTTGGCCCAGTCCGGCCATTGGGCTCAAAATCTAGGCCCGAGCCCGGCCCAGGAGCAGCGTCGGGCCGGGCTTCCCATGGCCAGGACTAGTCTAGGAAGAAGGAGAAACGACCCCCACGACAACATTCGGGATTCTTCTTCTCTCATATATGGTGCAGACTTTCTCCCTCACTCATTTGTTGACTGTCATTTATGGAGCCCCGACAGACTTAAAGTCAACCCAAAATGTCGTCTAATTATCTTTCTACAAAATCCAGGCCACTCGATATTTCCTACATATTCCAGCACAAGTCATGCCAAAATTCACGGAAAAATCCGGCATGACCTTTGCTAAAAGGGACATATATCGAGCGCCTAAAATTTGCTGGAATGGAAATTAATCCACACTCCGGCAAAACATAGGTCATTGTGAGGTGTTCGCTGCAAACATAGGCCACTCATGTAGCTACTACTCTACTACAACTATCAAAACATGTACATCATCATCGACATGGGGATTTGGCTGGTCTCACCTCAAGGTCGGAGGTGGTCGGTGATGGGGACGACGGCAGGGATGATGCAGGGGCTCCTTGATTTTTGCAAAAATAAAATATAAACATAAACATTATTATCCTCATCTTAGGACTTAGTGAAATCCTATGTCTAAAACATCCTAGTTCTAGCCCTATCATTTACTAAAAATACCTTGTTCTAACCCTAAAAATTGAAAAGACCTATACATTTACTAAAATACCCTAGTGTTAGCCCTAACATCTTTCCATCCATCCATCTATCTATATATCCTTATAAACCCTAGAAAGATGCCCTGGTTTTTTTAACTACTGCCTACTTCTTGAATCATAGAAAAATGCCCTAATTTCACATAACTTAGAGTTTGAAACCTTGTGTCTAACACCAAAACAAAAGACTTACATTTACTTATTTTTTTCAATTCTATTCAAAAAACCTACATTTAGTAAAAAAATCTCATATAGCATTCTAATACATTTTTGTACCTAAAAATTTCTACTACTAAATTCTTTTACTAAAAAATTCTATACCTAAATTTTTATACAGAGAGAGGTGGGAGGAGGAGGAGGAGGAGGAGGAGGAGGGAGGAGTGAGGGCTTCGAGCGGCTGGGGGAGGGAGGAGAGAGGAGGGCAGTGGGAGGAGGGATGAGGGAGCAGGGCAGTCGAAGGATGTGGGAGGAGAGCATCGGGCGCCGGCAGGGAGGAGGGAGGAGAGAGGAGGGCCGCCGGAGGAAGGAGAGAGGAGGGCGGCGAGAGGAGGAGGGAGGGAGGCAGATACCTTGGGGGCGACGGTGGGTGACGGCGGTGACAACGCGCGGCGGAGAGAGAGCGAGTGAGAGTGTGAGGGGAGAGTGAGGATGCGGGGTGTGGATATGGTGCCCGTAGTAGTAGCGCTGGTTGGTAACCATCACTACTACTAAGCTCCATAGCACTAGCGCGTTAAGGGAAGAGAACCAGCGCTACTACTAAGGCTAAGCATGTAAAAAAAGCATAAAAAAGCAATGGTCATCAATGATCTTTTTGTGTAGAATCTAAATTGTCAGTATGAATCTTCACCGGTTTAGGAACCGACGAAGATTCATATTGCCACAGATCCTACACGTAGAGTACAATGAAGATCAATTGGTTGTGATAGTTTGAGAAGCACCATATTTAAGGTGGTAAACATTCTGTTCGCGGAGCGAGGTGGGACTAAACTTGGGTCTTAGGAGGGGACTGAATTTAGCAATAGCACTGGTTGGAGGAAAGCACTATTGTTAAATACAATAACAGTAGCGCTTTTTACGTATGAGCGCTACTAGTATGCCTAGCTTGCCGGCAACGGTCTGGCAATTATAGTAGTAGCTTATTTTTTAACTACCGCGCTATTGCTATGTGTATCATACCAACGCTCTTTCTGTTCAAGCGCTACTGCTAATTAGCAGCATCGCTTTTTAAAAAGCGCTACTGGTGAGCTGCTGTGTATAAAGTTTTCCCTAGTAGTGTACAATCACTCTTCCATTGTATCAGCAGCCACCATCAGTTCCAGATTGGAAACACCGAGGGGTATGTGTTTGATTGCTCAAAGGGACATTTACATATGCTGCTTGCTCGAATCGGTTAGCATAATCATCGTAGCTGAAGAAGGGTCCTTTTTCGCATTGCAAATTTTTTATCACAAGCTTATCCATCGATTAGCCAAACAGTTCATCAACTATCGTGTTTGTTACTTGAGTCTTGTTCAAGTTTCTAGCAGCATGTAGACCATCACTGGCGGGTAAGATCTCGATGATCCTCTAGAAAATCAAAATGTGGATAATTCAACCTCTTGCTTGTATGACTGGAACTGTCGCTGCCTAAATTATTTTGCAACCATTTTGAAAGTCAATATACGGCCAATTCAACATCTCTGTACTTGTAAAACTACTTTAGCTAGTTTTACTGTTTGGTAGGTGTCCGGGCGAAACTTAAATCGTCAGCGAGGGTCTACGCCGGCCGCGACGACGCCCAAGGGTGTTGTTTTCCTTCTTGAAGGCGTCATCAAAGAGCTTGCTTGCTCATCTCCGGGTTGTGGGCATGTCCTTTCTTTTATGTTTCTTTTTTCTGTTATAGTTGTCCCTTAATCAACCATGCCGTGTTGTGCTCTTTGATCAAATTTCCCATATAACCAGGCCATTTTGTTTTCCTTGCTCTCAAACGGATTGGGCCACTATATATTGGCTCGTGTGAATGTGTGAAAAGTGAAACGCATGCATTATATTTTGCCGGTACAATATACATGTATGAACGCATGCAGTACGGCCTGGGTTCAACGAAAAAGAAGAGAACGTCAAAAAAGGTGTGCTGTTAGCTAAAATTCAAATGAGGACGGCAGAAGCCGGAGCTAATGGGATCCGATCGGAACGATCCTCTCCACGTCAACTGTATATCGTGAGTTATCCTCTCGAGATGAGCATGTAACGTGAAGTCAATATCACATGCTGCACAATTCAAACTACTTGATGGTTAATCAACTACTACTAGCCTATAAATAATGTCTCGGTCTTCCATCTGATCATCACAAACCTAAAGCATACCATCTCCTCTCCTCTCCTTTCATCTCATGGCTGCTCCCGCTCTCAAGTTCGCCGCCTTCGTCCTCCTGGCCGCGCTCTGTGCGGCCGCGCTGGCCCCGGCCGCGTCGGGGCAGCCGACGGACGCGCTAGCAACGTGCATCGGGCGCTGCGGGTGTGTGCCCTGCCCGAAAGGGAAGGTCTGCATCGCTATTTGCACTCCCCCTCCGCCCTGCGCGGCCAGATGCCGCTGCACCTATTCCGGCACGGGCTGCTAGGCCGGCTGCGACCCTGGCGACTCCGCTTGCACGTCACAGCACCGTCCGTCAGGCAGCGTGGCAGCGCAAGCGCTGAAGCCAGCAGCTAGCTCATACGTTCTACTCTGTATTGTAAGCCCTATGTGTCCATGCATGTACTACATGCGCGTCTGTTTGTGTGGTAATAAAGTGTCAACGATCCATCCGTTGGGGTTGTTGGTCAGTTTGTCATCAAAATGTTCAAGCCTTACAGTGGCCTATTACTTAATTAATTGGGAGCAACTAGCTCATTCGTTGTCTACCGTGAGCCAAAAATAAATAAATAGAAATGTTATCTTCGTTTCAAAGTGTATACAAACTCCAAAATGTTTGGCCAGATACATTAGAAACTATCAACCTATATAATACCAAATAAATACAATATAAAATATATTTTATGTGGATCTAGTTACTTATTTGGTAGTGGTGAATATTGATTTTTTATAAACTTGACCACAGTAAACTAAGGTTGACTTAGTTCAAAACTAAGAGAATCGGGGAGAGCCTCCTAACGAAATGGCCAGTGCGTTATTTTCCACTCAAGCCATCTGGGTTTGATTCTCCCAGCCTACCTAAGAATGAAAGAAAGGAGGGAACTTTCCCAAGAAGCCTCATTTTAAAAACTAAGAGCATGTCTAGCGGATCCTTATATGAAAATTGTCAAATCTGTACTGTAATTAGAGCAAGAAATTTTCGGTCAATTATATTACTTAAACTTCACCAAAATCACCATAATAATGATAAATCATGTAGACCCAGGTAGATATGATGGCTTAGAACTTTCCTACGGTTTTAAATTTTGTCACTATTAAACACGCTTAATTATCAACCAAAATAATGTTCCAAATCTCTTTCAGGTATAACAAATGCACATGAATAGAAAATCTAGGTTTCATATACTTCTGTTACATGTCCTACATTAAATTATTATGTATGGGAAGGAAAATACAAGTTCGGTGGGATTCTTTAATTCAAATAACACAGTGATATATCAATAACAACATTTTTCTTCACGCTGAAATGATGCACTTCAGCCTATTGAAGAATAGGCTCCCAGTGTAGAACTTTGTTTTAGTAGCAGATTTTCCAGCGAGTTACCAAAAACTGTGTTTAAACTAATGCATAAATAATTTCTAAAAAAATTTAAAACTAATGAAAAAATGTAAAAGTGTTCTCAGTTGTTTACATTTTAGGAACAATAGAACATAAGTTGTATGCTACAAATTAATGTATACAAAATAATTTATTTTTGAATTGAATTTAATGTGCCAACAACTTTTCACATAAATATGGAACATGACCTATAATTTTTTGCTTCAAGCATCCAACACATATATCGTCCATAATGCAATTAAAAATAATAAAAAATATTTAACTTGTACGCAACATGCATGAATTTTTTATGCGGAACTAACATACATGACTTGATTATTCCAAAAAAAGACATACATGACTTGATAAAGTGGCATGGTTTCCATGGATAAATTGATGCAAAAAAGTTGCTTACGAGTACATGCATGGCTTGCTGATGTCACACAACTTCAATCAGACGGGTAACAATAATTGACATGATGTGCAAGCACGTACATGTGTGCGGGAAGGCTGTGTGGGAGTTGGAGGCGGTGCCAACTTTTGCTCAGACGCTCCTGGGTGGACTAAAAGTGAGTGGCTGTGGGTTTTTTTTTTCTCCTCAAATTTGAATATTAGGGAATGTGCTAGAGATGATCTAATATGCACTATGTTTTAAAATGAAGGGGTTACTATTCCAATGGCAACACACGAGCTATAGAAAAAAATGGTGGCTGAGAAAAAAGTAATTATGTTTGATGAAGTAACTCTGTGGACCTCCATCTTTTGAAAGGAGATTAGCAAAAATACCACTAGTTAAAACCACAAGTGTCAAAGTACCACTATCAAAAAACAAAGTGCCAGAATAGCACCCAAGTTCAGGTTTCCCATGCCAAAATACCACTCCCGTGACATTTCAACCACACTCTGTTAGCCAACAAATGGAGTTGTCAGATTTCATTGGCTCACCAAAATCGCCCCTATATCCTTTTCTTTCAGTCCTTTCATGGCAAAAATTCACCACACCCACACACATCTCTACTCGAGGGCATTACCTAGCAATGGCTCTCAAAAGGGATGGTGTTGTGTAGGATGGAGGCGGCTGGCTGAGAAGTCACAGGCCAGTGGTGACCCGCTGGTACAGAGGTAGGCGGCCAACATGCGCGGCGGAAGTGGTCAGCTCGGTTGCGATTTCACGCGGTGGTGTGCAGGACAGGGCATGCACGTGCACCCTGTAAGAGGATTAGAAATGGATCGGTAGAATCGTTGTTTGTTGCTGAATCTCATGGGCGTCTATATAGAGAGTACATGACTTTCTTGGAGTACAAGAAAAGGTAGAATCAGTGGAATTGTTGTTTTCTCTTGCGTCTGAGCCCTTCACAATTTCGTGTTGCTTTAAGCCTATAGGTATTAATAGTTTTCTGCTGCCCTGCCAGCATTTCAAAATGGGCATCTTACCAATGTTGTTGCCATTTTTACAAGCAACTCTTGATGGGTTCTCAAATTACATTGCTGGTGGGCATTATTTTTAGCTTCAAAGTCATGAGCACATACTCTGTTATCTAGTATGTTGCCTCATCTCTCGTTACATTAGTGTCTGCTAAAGTTCTTGAAGGTAACAAATCTTCGAACATTCTCTTATAGTATATGTCTCATCTCCCACCGAGGAGAGTTTCTAAACTTCTTGCCATGAAATGCGGGCATCAACCTCTCTCTGTTGGTGAGCGTGATGTCATCACGACTCTCCCTTGGGACATAAAATGGTGGGCTCCTCCCGATGGAGTCCGACACACTTGCGGGAGTGTTCGCGGACTGCACAATCACTGTGCTAGGGTACCTGGGATTAGGAGCCTCCACAACGTCACTCTGCTACCCTCCCTAGCGATCTGCGTAGCATCGATCGTGTGCACCTTCCTGAACTACAACTCGCTATTTTGATGGAAATGATGGACCATTGTTGCAATTGTAGTGACCTTGAATTCCGGATTGGAAAACACTGAGGGATATGTGATCGATTGCCCGAAGGGGTAGTCAAATATGTTGGTTGGTCGATTCGGTTGGCGTAATCATCATAGCTGAAGTAGGGTCCTTTTTCATCTTGCAATTTTTTTATCACAATCTTACCAACCGATTATAAAAATAGTTCATCAACTATCGTGTTTGTTACTTGAGTTTTGTTCAAGTTTCTAGGAGCATGTAGGCCCTCACTGGCTGGCAAAAATACATTATGTCATTTGGGGTTCATTGTAGTTATTTTTCACCTTGCAATTGTTCAAGTTACTTGAGTTTTGTAACTTTGATATTTTAGCTGCATTTATGTTTCAAGAGTATCACTGTTCACACTTCAGTTTGCACTCATTTTTTCTGCATACTTCAATACATCTCATCTTTTCTCATAGTAGTATATAAATTGCATCCCTCAACATATATGGCAAGCAAAAACTTTTGAAAAGTATATTTAATTCACATAAGACTTACAAAAGATCTCTTACTATTATCTCATAAATGCGGGGAAGAAAATTTGTATCCAAATCAACTTGGGTAAGTTTATACTAAACATAATCTCTCTTGTTCAAGATGACATATCTGGGAGAATTTCTCTTCTGGTACCTTGCAAGCACACCATATAGAAGAACAATCATAATAAGAAAGGTATTCATGGTGTTACACGTAATAAATACAATTATTACTAAATTGCTCATTTTGGTAGCTCCAAGCTGAACTTCTGTTTGGTTAGTAAAAAGAGGAACCTGCTATTGCTTTTAGTATTTTATTTCCTAAAAATGACAATTGTTCTTTGTTGTTGTAAGGAAATTGTACCTCTTCCAAGGTCATTTGATTCAACTCATGGAACTTCTCTAAACTCATGCTATGATCATAAATCATCATCAAGACTTTCTGACTGGTCCCAATTGTTCCTTATAAGGCATATCATATTTCACCTTTGCTTTGCTATATGACCTCATAGAAAACAACCATAAACAAAATCCCGAGGTTCTATTGTCTATTCACTTCTCAACTCAATGGGCTATATATTAAAATCTATGTCAACATGGTGAAGTTGATACTTTTCTCGACTATATACCATATATTTAATATAGCATATTGTTTCATATATAAAATGATCGACCATGATTAGGTTGTAGAGAAGCTTGACCGAATTTGTCCACATGAAAAGATCAATCTACAATGTATCACCTTCCTATAACAGAATCTAATAATAAGTTGATCTATGTATGTATGTGTCCCCATGCAATTTTAAACTAAACGGAATGCTATTTTCTATTTGAGTATTATTTCTACTTACAAAAAAATAGTTTAAAACTTTAATTTTTGGAATATCTGCAAGGTTTTTGAATATGGTTTGAATATTTGTTTGAAAACTATATACATATAAAGTATATGACTCAAAAAATACCAAACTTGATGAATAATAAATTATATCAGAACATGTCATAGTGTATACTAAATGAGAGGTAGCCATAAATAACTTACATGATCAGCATATTAAACGCATGCCTATAATTTACCAATATATAGGTGTACTGGAAGCATTACGCCTGTACGGCACATATTTTTGTATGCATACTGTAGTATTTATGGGTATTACATCCTATTTATATGTGCTAAAAGTTTTTCTAAACAAAACTTATCATACATCTGAATTTTTCATTGCATACTTTTTCTAGCATGAGACTCTATTAATTCACATGTATGACAAGTTTTGTTTAGAAAAACTTTTCTGTCAAAAGAGATTGGATCAAAGAGAGAAAGAATAGGGAAGAAGGGTCGGTGTAATGAGATTAGGATCCGATCTCTTTTGGCATATATTTGAGAAAGGTTTTTCGTCTTTTATTTTCAAAGGAAACATTATTTGGCTCTTGTTTCAGTTCCTGATTAATATCGGGATTATATGAGTTGATCTGCACTATAATAACTCGAGCCCACCAGATTAACGACTCTAATTAACTGATTAACATGGGAATTTTTAGGGAGTCCCAAATTAGTAGGTATAGATAGATAATATATAAGATTGATGATATAATGAAGATTACCCGACACATGGTAGCCTCTCTTCATCATCTTCTTTCCTTCTCCTTCCACGCAGGTAACAGCGATTACTCGACATTAGATTATGTCCATGAGCTTGTTAGGGACTAGGATAGATGGTCCCCAAAAGTAATTTGATAGAGGCCCATTGAGCGACGTACCCATGCGACAAAAGAGTCAAGAATGTAGGTGAAATTCATCCTCCATGGGTCACGGTTTAAGCACTTACCTAATTGTTAAGAAGCAAAATAATATAATTAATTAATGATTGATGAATATTCGCCTATGCTAAACTGAATGGATCCCTGTGTCACTCCTCCCAAAGAACACATGGACGACAAATGAGCATGGCACACAGAGGCATCACCGGAAACATCTTGCTGGCAAATGTGGAGCTAGTAGTGATTGGATTTACTCCTCGCGGAGTGTGGTTGCGTGGCCAAGCGGTGGTAGATCTCGTAGCTGCGGGTAGAAGTCTAAGCAGTAGTGGCCCTGACGGCTTCCGTGACGTCATGGTGACTGCTCCGGGCATTGATGGTGATGTGATACGTATTGAATGTATCTATTTTTTTGGTTGTTTCACTCTATTATAATATCACTTTTAAATACTTTCTTATACTATTTTTTATTATTTCTCTAGACTAACCTATTAATTTAGTGCACAGAGCCGGTTGTTGTTTTACTGCATGTTTTTAACTTGTCATAAAATCCATATATACGGGAATAAAAAATCATGGGGATCTAATATGATTTTCTCCAAGACACAAGGATTCTAGAAAGTGTCGGGAGCTGCCGGGGGGTCACCCATTGGCCCCACGAGGCCCAAGGGTGCGACCAGGGGGCCACCCGTGTGGAATGGCCGCGTGCCCCCCCCCCCCCCCCCCCCCCCCCCCCCCCCCCCCCCCCCCCCCCCCCCCCCGCGTGCACTGTCTTACATCTATTCTTTCGTCTATAAATACCAAAAGTCAAGAAACTCTTGGTACCATTTTTTGGGATTTTTTACGCCGCCGCAAGTTCTTGTACCAGGGAGATCCAATCTGGAGGCCTGTTCCGGCACCTTGCCACTGGGGGAATCCATCACTGGAGCCATTCTCTGCAATCTTGCTACCTCCATGGTAAGGTGTGAGTAGTTTCCTTAGGACCTTCAAGTCCATAGCAGTAGATAGATGACATACACACACACTTCCCGCGCGTTGCAACGGGAGATACGCTTAATATGTGCTATGTGACCCGCAAGAGCATCTTGACTACCATTCACAGGTTAACAAGGATATAAGACCCCTAACCTTGCAAGAGAAAGAAAGAAAACCAAAACTATGAAGTTGTACAAAGATGGATGTAAGAGTGTTCTAATAGAAAAGTACTTTGAAAATTATAAAAAGGACAGTAGATTAGCAAATAGGAACAAATCAAAAGTCATAAAAGGGAAATAACAACAACAAAATTTAGCACAAGAAGTGAAGCATGCTTCTAATCATCAGATTCGATTAATTGCTCGTAACGGGTGGCAATGAGAATGTGTTTCTAGATGTGGTATGTTATGTTTCAAACATAGCAGTGGCTACCTTAAATACATGTTATGTATCACAACAAAAATCATTTCGGTAGCAGGTTTCTTACCTAAGACATACACTTTTAAATGGGACAGATTTTGCTCAACTATGGCTGGTTCAAGCCCCCTAATCAATGTGCCTATGTCAAACAGATCTAGACTTTCCAACATAGATTTGGTGACAGCAACGAATGCTTCACAACCAATAAAAACAAAGCAAGGAAATAGAGGATAACTGGAAACTCAAAAAAGAAGCAAGCAAAAATGTTTCCTTCCAGGCAAAAGCTATGGTGCTTCATACAATAATATATTAGGCATGTCCACCTTGCTAAGCCTATGCTGTGTGAAAAACAAATTCATCCAAAATAATCAGGACCTTGTTCATTCGCAAGAAATTAACATGAATTTCGTTGCAATTCTACGGAGAACACTTCATTGATTTACCTGGCATGATAGGCCCCTTTTACTCCCTTTCTTGGCATTTGCTTCACTTTATTGACTGTCACCATATGGCTGTATTCTCTCCTGCAATGTTATCTTGAACCTCTCTGGATGAACATCAAATAGAGGGCATGTGCCATCAGGGGTGAGGGTTATGCCATGTACTCCCTCTGTTCCTAAATACTCTCTCTGCCCGGAATTACTTGTGTAGAAATAGAAGAGAATAGATGTATCTAAACTAAAATATGTCTAGATACGTCTATTTCTTTGACAAATATTTCCGGACTGAGGGAGTATAATTCTATCTAGAGATTCCAATATGGACTACATACGGAGCAAAATGAGTTAATCTACACTCTAAAATATGTATATCTATATCCGTGTGTAGTCTATATAGAAATCTCTAAACAGACTTATATTTAAGAAGGGAGGGAGTATATCTAAAAGTTTATCTTTTGGCATGAACCTATTCAAAGTACTAATAACAAATGATGTTCTATACATCGGTGTGCAAGTCTGAAGATGTAATGTACTATAGTTCTGCATAGAATAAAGCAAACATCTTGCCTGGAAAAAAGAATAAAGCAAACAACTATTTTTTATGTCAGTGTAGTTAACTTCCTTTGGAACTGCTTTGGATAGCCGATCATGTGAAGAGCCTAGCAGACCCTCTGTTTGTGTTCATAAAACAGGAATAACACTGTCAGATCCACCCCTGGCGTGCTTGATTCATAGCTGCTAGCCTGCCACTTCATGCGCCTTGGATCTGCAGGATCCTTTGAACAGATAGGACAATGCATCTTGATCAGGAGTCTGTTGCTGCATCATGCGCAAATACAATTACGAATTTACGCTGGCATTTGTTGCTTCCTTCCCGGCAGATTGTGCCACATCAGCAGTAGAGTTACCCGTAGTGAAGTAAAACACACCACAACGCCTGACACCCATCATTTAATCTGCCCCAAAATCATTGACCCACATGACGGAGCCATGGATGGAGATCCTGGAGGAAAGCATCAGCAGCCATGGTGGATGGTGATGGGGAACGATCTTGTGAGAGAAACTAACACCTTCTCCGACTCGCCCGCCTCCCCCCTGCTGCCCTCGCCGTCTCCTCCACCTCCAGTGCTAACATAGAATCCCTGTTCATCCTGGGCTCCTGGCTCCCCCGAGCATGCTTGCCACCACCAGTACAACCATGATCGACGCTTCCAGCACTGCCTCTCAGATGCAGAACCTCTCATCAGGGTGGCCGGGAGGGGCGACACGCCCATGTGGGCAGCGGAGCCCGGACGGCTGCGAAGTCTGGCAATGGAGAATCCTGGGTGCACGTCCAGGGGCAGTGGCAGTAGAGGCGGGACGCACAACAACAACAGGAGCAACGGGAGGCCGGCGGCGTCGGGGGTTCCATGGTGCCACATCAACAGCGAGGCGTGGCCGAGATTGGTTTGGGCGGCGATTTGGTTGGGGCAGACGGGGGCAGCGTGTGTGACATCGGCACGAGAGAGGGACCGAGCATCGGCACCGGCGGCACGGCTATACCGTGCGATTTGGTTCAGGCAGACGGCGGCGGCGCATGTGACATCGGGACGGTATCACTCCCTAGTGTGGCTGCCCCTGGAAGGTATGGGCCGCCCTCATGGCTGCCGTTGTAACGACACACACTGCTGCATCCATTGCGAGACAGGAGAGGCGATGGCATGCCGCCTTGACGGCCTCGACGGTAACCTAGCCGTGCCGCCCGGCGCCGATGCTCGCTCGCTCGCTCGCCACCGACCCCAATGACCAGCTCAGTAAGACGCTCGCCGGGATGAGTCGCCTCGATTCCGACCCTCTTTTGCCTCCTCAACCAGCACAGCACATGGACACGTCCTCATGCCGCGCACGGTCCTCATCGGTGGTGGCTCGACTCCCGTGTCCATCTCTATGACGATCTGCTCATATTTCTAGCCATCTTTCCCTGTCACAGCCTCCGGTAGTCCTTTGTCGGAGACTTGGACACGTATACAAAGCTTTCCTTGTATTTTTTACGGGAAGCTTTCCTTGTTGTATACGAGCTAGACACATGGCCAAACGCACGGATGATCTAACGCGGGGACAGAAATTCTGAACTGCAATCAACAATCCTTCTTTTAAGTCTCAGCCGTCGATCCTTATGATTAACATAAAATCAACGGATATAAATAAGTGGCGGATGGAGAACTATGAAAGCCTCCGTCCTTTAATATTAGGTAAAGCTGATGAATTGTCACTTTATGATCAGATTGTTTCTTAAATATATATTGAATCTTCTGAAGTTACTTTGCTATATAAATACGTACCCATCTGCATTTGTTGTCTCTAGCCAAGATTGATAGGTTGTTCTTCAGAAGTAGTTGTGCATAATAGTGGGTTCAATTTTGCAGTGTATTCGACCCCGGTGGCAATAAAGGATTGAGCATGTATTGTGCCACTAAGGATAGAATGATGGTTTCTTTATAACACTTGGATGGTAGTTTTATTATCTACATTATGTCATCATGCTTATTGCTATGCTCTATTTGTTTTGAACATAAGAATTCAAAATGCATGCTCAATAGTGGTCTTGCGGTGGAGTATTAGTTGTACATGAAGTTGGATAACGGTCTACATATAATAGACGTAATGCCTATACAAGATATGCCATGAATGATCATAGTCATTAATATAAATATTGCAATTTAATCGCTACCCAACTATAATTTGTTCACCACATCACACTATCTGTTTGGAGAGATGCCACTACTACTAGCCTGCAATTGGTTGGTTCACTGGTTGCCTTGGGAGGAGGGGGGCTGACGATGTGGCCAGCCTCTTCCCCGAGGTTTGGCGAGGTGTTTGTGGGCGCCTCTAGGCGAAATGTAAGTTTTCAATGAGGGTCAATGCCAGAGTAGTTTTCCTTCCTGCAGGTGTATTTGAAGAGCTTGCTCATCGTCTACGGGTTGTGGGCATGTTGGTAATGGAGGTGGAGCCGGTGCCGGCATTTTTTGTTTCTTTTCTGTTTTCTTAATTGTCACTTAATTAATGGTGCCATCTTGTGCTGTTGGACCTAAATTCTCATATAAACCAGGCCATTCTATTGTTTCCACTCTCAAGCAGATTTGACCACCACTATTATCTGGTCTGAAGGTATGTAAACCGGATTGCTTCAGAGTTGTACATCGCGTTTGCCGGTACAATATACATGTATGAACGCACCCAGTGCGGCCTGGATTCAATGAAAAAGGCCGCTACAACATACATGTATGAACGCATGCAGTACGGCCTGGGTTCAACGAGAAAGAAGAGAAAGTCAACAAAACGTGTGCTGTAGCTAAATGTCAAAACATGAGGGCTGGAGCACGAGCTAATACGATCTCATCCGAAAGATCCTCTCCACGTCAACTAGACATCGTGAGGCTGATAAAAAAAAACTATACATCGTGAGGTATCTTCTCAAGACATGGTGCAAAAGTCCAACTACATAATGCTTAATCAGCTACTGTTACTAACCTATAAATAGCGTCTGCGTCTCTCCTGTCTGATCATCCCAAAACATACCATCCTCTCTCCTCTACTTTCTTCACATGGCTGTTCCCGTTCTCAAGTTCGCCGCTGTCGTGCTCCTGGCCGCCCTCTGCGCCGCCGCACTGGCCCCAGCCGCGTCGGGGCAGCCAATGGATGCGCTCGCGGCATGCATCGAGGGCTGCGAGTGTGTGCCCTGTCCGGAAGGACAGGTCTGCATCACTGTGTGCACGCCCCTGCCGTCCTGCGAGGCCAAATGCCGCTGCACCTTTGCTGGCACGGGCTGCTAGGCCGGCTGCGGCCCTGGCAACGCCGCCTGCGCGTGCCACGGCACCGTCCTGGCACCGCAAGCGCTGAAGCCAGCAGGCAGCAGCTAGCTCAGACGTTCTACTGTGTATTGTAAGCCCTGTCTGTGCATGCTTGTACTGCATGTGCGTGTGTTTATGTGGTAATAAAGTTTCAACGGTCGATCCGTTGGGGTTGTTGGTCAGTTTCTCATCGAAATGTTCAAGCCTTACAGTGGCCTATTGGTTAATTAATTGGGAGCAACTAGCTCAGTCGTTGGCTACCGTGCGTCAAAAAAACTATTAGAAATGTTATCTTGGTTTCAGTGTATACAAACTTCGAAATGTTTGGCCAAATATATTAGAAATTATCAACCTATATAATACCGAATAAATACAATATAAAATATATTTTATGCGGACCTAAATACTTATTTGGCAGTGCGAATATTGATATTTTATAAATTTGACCACAGTAAACTAAGGTTGACTTAGTTCAAAATTAAGAGAATCGGGGAGAGTCTCCTATCACAATAGCGAGTGCGTTATTTGCACTTTTAGATAGTGTGAATATGATGTTGTTTTACCTGCTAAACAATTTCAAAATGCAATTTAGCATGCAATATTAATCAATAGTGCATGATCCGTCTTTGTTTTGTACGAGTGTATGTCCCAAGTAGAAATCAAAACCTTAGCAAAACCACATTAGGCGCAAAAGAAACCATCTATAACCTCACATCCACACCTCGACAAAACCTCGCAAGGAGTAAAGAAAGTAGATTTCTCATCTTATGTGAAGAAAGAGACACACACCTTAGAATGAATCATATTCAAATATGTTGTGGTTGTGTTAGCACTGAGGCCACCGCCGTCGAGGGTGGCGAGGTCATTCGAGTATTACTCCATGACCTTTCGTCCCCTCTACCATATAAAACCGGGAAACTAATATAAGTTTTGTTTGCGTTACATCTATACCTCTACTTCTATACCTGCTAATATAGGAAGAACTGTGTCTGCCCGTCTGCCATGCTTTTTGCAAGAAACCCCCTACTATTTCGTGAAATCAAACCGCGGTCATGTTTGAAGTGACTAGAATAACTTTCATTTTTTGTAGAGAACCCCTTGATCTTTCGGCTATTTGACCCACCATCCTATTTTATGTGAACCCAGAAAACCTTTCGCTTTTTGCAGAAAAATCACCTGACATTTCACTTAATAAACCGCAATCCATAGGCAAATTAAAATACTTTAAAAAAATATTCATATGTTCTAAACCCTAACTGCAATTTTGACTTATATATGAAAATTGACTAGAAAACGTGTAGAATTTGCATATGATGCCATTTTACCCATTAAATATTTTCGAAATGCAATTTAGGGTGCAATATTAATCAATAGTGCATGATATGTCTTTGTTTAGTACGGGTGTATATCCAGAGTAGATATAAACACCTTAGCAAAACCACATTGGGACAAAAGAAACCATCTATAACCTAGCATGCACACCTCGACAAAACCTCACAGGGGGAAAAAGAAAGTAGATTTCTTTTGTGAAGGACGAGACACACACCTTAGGATTGACCACACTCAAACACATTGTGGTTGTGTTAGCACCGAGGCCACCGTCAGCGAGGGTGGGAAGGACGATAAGCCGCAACATAGATGTGATGCACGTGGACATCTAGGACGTTCTCCTATTGGGGCCTTTGGTCATTGTTATTGGATTCGGGGCGTGTCGTATTTCTTCTGCTGTTGCAATTTTGCTAGTTACCAACCAAAATAATGTCTGAAATGTATTAACGCTGTCGTTGGAACATTTGTCAGCAACATGTATGAGGACATGTTTGTTTTCAATTGCATCTGAGCCCTTCACAGTTTCATGTTATCTTTAGCCTATATGCATTCATAGTTTTTGGCTACCGTGGCCTTGACAAAAAAAATTCAGAATGGGCATCTTACCAAAGTTGTTGAGTTTTTGACAGGCAATTCTTCATGGGTTCTAAAATTACATTGCTAGTGGACATTATTTTCAGCTTCAAGTCACGAGCACATACTCTGTTATCCAGTATGCTGCCTAATTGCTCATTACATTAGTGTCTCCTGAAGTTCTTGAAGGTAACAATATTTGAACATTCTCTTGTAATATACTTCATATCTCATCTCCCACTGAGGAGAGTGTCGTCTAAAGTTATTGCCAGGAAATGCAGCCGTCGACCTCTCCCTGTTGTCGAGTGTGATGTGATCATGGCTCTCCCACAGGACGCACAATGGTGGGCTCCTATTGACGGGCCAGCACCCTTGTGAGGGTGGTCACGGATTACACCATCCCTCTGTTGGGGAACGTTGCAGAAAACAAAACAAAAATTCCTACGGTTTCACCAAGATCCATCTATGATTTCATCTAGCAACGAGTGATCGGATTGCATCTACATACCTTTGTAGATCACGCGCGGAAGCGTTCAAGGACGGGGATGAGGAAGTCGTACTCGAGTGATCCAAATCATCGGAGATCCTAGCGCCGAACGGACGGCATCTCCGTGTTCAACACACGTACGGTCAGCGTGATGTCTCCTCCTTCTTGATCCAGCAAGGGGGGAGGAGAGGTTGATGAAGATCCAGCAGCACGACGGCGTGGTGGTGGATGCAGGGCGTCACCGCAGCAGGGCTTTGCCGTTATACTGCGAGAGGGAGAGGTTTAGCAGGGGAGAGGGAGGCACCAAGACTCAAGGGTGTTCTGCCCCCTCCCTCCCCCCTTTATATAGGCCCCCTAGGGGGGCGCAGGCCCTAGGAGATGGGATCTCCTAGGGGGGCGGCGGCCAAGGGGTGGAGTGCCCCCCAAGCCAGGTGGGGCGCCCCCCCACCCTAGGGTTCCCAACCCTAGGCGCATGGGGTGGGCCAAGGGGGCGCACCAGCCCACTATGGGCTGGTTCCCCTCCCCACTTTGGCCCATAGGGCCCTCTGGGATGGGTGGCCCCACCCGGTGGACCCCCGGGAACCTTCCGGTGGTCCTGGTACAATACCGGTGACCCCGAAACTCTCCCGATGGCCGAAACTGCACATCCTATATATAATTCTTCACCTCCGGACCATTCCGGAACTCCTCGTGACGTCCAGGATCTCATACGGGACTCCGAACAACTTTCGGGTTACTGCATATTCATATCTCTACAACCCTAGCGTCATCGAACCTTAAGTGTGTAGACCCTACGGGTTCGGGAGACATGTAGACATGACCGAGACGGCTCTCCGGTCAATAACCAACAGCGGGATCTGGATACCCATGTTGGCTCCCACATGCTCCTCGATGATCTCATCGGATGAACCACGATGTCGAGGATTCAAGCAACCCCGTATACAATTCCCTTTGTCAATCGGTACGTTACTTGCCCGAGATTCGATCGTCGGTATCCCAATACCTCGTTCAATCTCATTACCGGCAAGTCACTTTACTCGTACCGTAATGCATGATCCCGTGACCAGACACTTGGTCACTTTGAGCTCATTATGATGATGCATTACCGAGTGGGCCCAGAGATACCTCTCCGTCATATGGAGTGACAAATCCCAGTCTTGATCCGTGTCACCCCAACAGACACTTTCGGAGATACCCGTAGTATACCTTTATAGTCACCCAGTTACGTTGTGACGTTTGGTACACCCAGAGCACTCCTACGGTATCCGGGAGTTACACGATCTCATGGTCTAAGGAAAAAAATACTTGACATTGGAAAAACTCTAGCAAACTAACTATACAATCTTGTGCTATGTTTAGGATTGGGTCTTGTCCATCACATCATTCTCCTAATGATGTGATCCCGTTATCAATGACATCTCCATGTCCATAGCCAGGAAACCATGACTATCTATTGATCAACGAGCTAGTCAACTAGAGGCTCACTAGGGACACATTGTGGTCTATGTATTCACACATGTATTACGATTTCCGGATAATACAATTAGAGCATGAATAATAGACAATTATCATGAACAAGGAAATATAATAATCATTTTATTATTGCCTCTAGGGCATATTTCCAACAGTCTCCCACTTGCACTAGAGTCAATCATCTAGTTACATTGTGATGAATCGAACACCCATGGAATTCTGGTGTTGATCATGTTTTGCTCTAGGGAGAGGTTTAGTCAACGGATCTGTTACATTCAGGTTCGTATGTACTTTACAAATCTCTATGTCTCCATTTTGAACACTTTCACGGATGGAGTTGAAGCGACGCTTGATATGCCTGGTCTTCCTGTGAAACCTGGGCTCCTTGGCAAGGGAAATAGCTCCAGTGTTGTCATAGAAGAGAGTCATCGGGCCCGACGCATTGGGTATGACTCCTAGGTCGGTAATGAACTCCTTCACCCAGACTGCTTCGTGTGCTGCCTCCGAGGCTGCCACGTACTCTGCTTCACATGTAGATCCCGCCACAACGCTTTGCTTGCAACTGCACTAGCTTACTGCCCCACCATTCAAAATATACACGTATCCGGTTTGTGACTTAGAGTCATCCAGATCTGTGTCGAAGCTAGCGTCGACGTAACCCTTTACGACGAGGTCTTCGTCACCTCCATAAACGAGAAACATTTCCTTAGTCCTTTTCAGGTACTTCAGGATATTCTTGACCGCTGTCCAGTGTTCCTTGCCGGGATTACTTTGGTACCTTCCTACCAAACTTACGGCAAGGTTTACATCAGGTCTGGTACACAGCATGGCATACATAATAGAACCTATGGCCGAGGCATAGGGGATGACACTCATCTCTTCTATATCTTCTGCCGTGGTCGGACATTGAGCTGAGCTCAATTTCATACCTTGCAACACAGGCAAGAACCCCTTCTTAGACTGATCCACATTGAACTTCTTCAATATCTTATCAAGGTATGTGCTTTGTGAAAGACCTATGAGGCGTCTTGATCTATCTCTATAGATCTTGATGCCTAATATATAAGCAGCTTCTCCAAGGTCCTCCATTGAAAAACTCTTATTCAAGTAGGTCTTAATGCTGTCCAAAAGCTCTATATCATTTCCCATCAAAAGTATGTCATCTACATATAATATGAGAAATGCTACAGAGCTCCCACTCACTTTCTTGTAAACGCAGGCTTCTCCATAAGGCTGCATAAACCCAAACGCTTTGATCATCTCAACAAAGCGAATGTTCCAACTCCGAGATGCTTGCACCAGCCCATAAATCGAGCGTTGGAGCTTGCACACCTTGTCAGCATTCTTAGGATTGACAAAACCTTCCGGCTGCATCATATACAGTTCTTCCTTAAGATAACCGTTAAGAAATGCCGTTTTGACGTCCATTTGCCATATCTCATAATCATAGTATGCGGCAATTGCTAACATGATTCGGACGGACTTCAGCTTTGCTACGGGAGAGAATGTCTCATCGTAGTCAACCCCTTGAACTTGTCGATAACCCTTAGCGACAAGCCTAGCTTTATAGATGGCCACATTACCATCCGCGTCTGTCTTCTTCTTAAAGATCCATTTATTTTCTATGGCTCGCCGATCATCGGGCAAGTCAGTCAAAGTCCATACTTCGTTTTCATACATGGATCCTATCTCGGATTTCATGGCTTCCAGCCATTTGTCGGAATCCGGGCCCGCCATCGCTTCTTCATAGTTCGAAGGTTCACCGTTGTCTAACAACATGATTTCCAAGACATGGTTGCCGTACCACTCTGGTGCGGAACGTGTCCTTGTGGACCTTCGAAGTTCAGTAGGAGCTTGATCAGAAGTATCTTGATCATCATCATTAACTTCCTCTCTAATTGGTGCAGGCACTACAGGAACATTTTCCTGTGTTGCGCCACTTTCCGGTTCAAGAGGTAATACTTCATCAAGTTCTACTTTCCTCCCACTTACTTCTTTCGAGAGAAACTTCTTCTCTAGAAAGGATCCATTCTTGGCAACAAAGATCTTGCCTTCGGATCTGAGGTAGAAGGTATACCCAATAGTTTCTTTAGGGTATCCTATGAAGACGCATTTTTCTGACTTGGGTTCGAGCTTTTCAGGTTGAAGTTTCTTGACATAAGCATCGCATCCCCAAACTTTTAGAAATGACAGCTTAAGCTTCTTCCCAAACCATAATTCATACGGTGTCGTCTCAACGGATTTCGACGGAGCCCTATTTAAAGTGAATGCGGCAATCTCTAAAGCATAGCCCCAAAATGACAGCGGTAAATCGGTAAGAGACATCATAGATCGCACCATATCCAATAGAGTGCGATTACGACGTTCGGACACACCATTACGCTGAGGTGTTCCAGGCGGCGTGAGTTGTGAAACTATTTCACATTTTCTTAAGTGTGTACCAAATTCGTGACTCAAGTATTCTCCTCCACGATCTGATCGCAAAAACTTGATTTTTCTGTCACGTTGATTCTCAACCTCACTCTGAAATTCCTTGAACTTTTCAAAGGTTTCAGACTTGCGTTTCATTAAGTAGATATACCCATATCTACTCAAGTCATCAGTGAGGGTGAGAACATAACGATAGCCACCACGAGCCTCAACACTCATTGGACCGCACACATCAGTATGTATGATTTCCAATAGGTTGGTTGCTCGCTCCATTGTTCCTGAGAACGGAGTCTTGGTCATCTTACCCATGAGGCATGGTTCGCACGTGTCAAATGATTCGTAATCAAGAGACTCTAAAAGTCCATCTGCATGGAGCTTCTTCATGCGTTTGACACCTATGTGACCAAGGCGGCAGTGCCACAAGTATGTGGGACTATCATTATCAACCTTACATCTTTTGGTATTCACACTATGAACATGTGTAGCATTACGCTCGAGATTCATTAAGAATAAACCATTCACCATAGGAGCATGACCATAAAACATATCTCTCATATAAATAGAACAACCATTATTCTCGGATTTAAATGAGTAGCCATCTCGAATTAAACGAGATCCTGATACAATGTTCATGCTCAAAGCTGGTACTAAATAACAATTATTGAAGTTTAAAACTAATCCCGTGGGTAAATGTAGAGGTAGCGTGCCGACGGCGATAACATCGACCTTGGAACCATTCCCGACGCGCATTGTCACCTCGTTCTTCGCCAGTCTCCGTTTATTCCGCAGCTCCTGAGTTACAAATGTGAGCAACCGCACCGGTATCAAATACCCAGGAGCTACTACGAATACTGGTAAGGTACACATCAGTTACATGTATATCACATATACCTTTCATTTTGCCGGCCTTCTTGTCCGCTAAGTATTTGGGGCAGTTCCGCTTCTAGTGACCACTTTCCTTGCAATAAAAACACTCAGTCTCGGGCTTGGGTCCATACTTTGGCTTCTTCCCGGTAGCTTTCTTACCGGGCGCGGCAACTCCCTTGTCGTCCTTCTTGAAGTTCTTCTTACCCTTGCCTTTCTTGAACTTAGTGGTTTTATTCACCATCAACAGTTGATGTTCCTTTTTGACTTCTACCTCTGCTGATTTCAGCATTGCAAATACTTCAGAAATGGTCTTTTCCATCCCCTGCATATTGAAGTTCATCACAAAGCTCTTGTAGCTTGGTGGAAGCGACTGGAGGATTCTGTCAATGACCGCGTCATCCGGGAGATTAACTCCCAGCTGAGTCAAGCGGTTATGTAACCCAGACATTGTGAGTATGTGCTCACTGACAGAACTATTTTCCTCCATCTTACAGCTGAAGAACTTGTCGGAGACTTCATATCTCTCGACCCGGGCATGAGCTTGGAAAACCATTTTCAGCTCTTCGAACATCTCATATGCTCCGTGTCGCTCAAAACGCTTTTGGAGCCCCGGTTCTAAGCTGTAAAGCATGCCGCACTGAACGAGGGAGTAGTCATCAGCACGTGTCTGCCAAGCGTTCATAACGTCTTGGTTCTGTGGGACGGGTGCGTCACCTAGCGGTGCTACTAGGACATAATCTTTCTTGGCAGCTATGAGGATGATCCTCAGGTTCCGGACCCAGTCCGTATAGTTGCTGCCATCGTCTTTCAGCTTGGTTTTCTCTAGGAACGCGTTGAAGTTGAGGACAACGTTGGCCATTTGATCTACAAGACATATTGTAAAGATTTTAGACTAAGTTCATGATAATTAAGTTCATCTAATCAAATTATATAATGAACTCCCACTCAGATAGACATCCCTCCAGTCATCTAAGTATAACATGATCCGAGTTAACTAGGCCGTGTCCGATCATCACGTGAGACGGACTAGTCAACATCGGTGAACATCTTCATGTTGATCGTATCTTCTATACGACTCATGCTCGACCTTTCGGTCTTCTGTGTTCTGAGGCCATGTCTGTACATGCTAGGCTCGTCAAGTCAACCTAAGTGTTTGCATGTGTAAATCTGTCTTACACCCGTTGTATGTGAACGTTGGAATCTATCACACCCGATCATCACGTGGTGCTTCGAAACAACGAACTGTCGCAACGGTGCACAGTTAGGGAGAACACTTTCTTGAAATTATTATGAGGGATCATCTTATTTACTACCGCCGTTCTAAGTAAACAAGATGCAAAAACATGATAAACATCACATGCAATCAAATAATAATAGTGACATGATATGGCCAATATCACATAGCTCCTTTGATCTCCATCTTGGGGCTCCATGATCATCTTGTCACCGGCATGACACCATGATCTCCATCATCATGATCTCCATCATTGTGTCTCCATGAAGTTGCTCGCCAACTATTACTTCTACTACTATGGCTAACACGTTTAGCAATAAAGTAAAGTAATTTACATGGCGTTTCTCAATGACACGCAGGTCATACAAAAAATAAAGACAACTCCTATGGCTCCTGCCGGTTGTCATACTCATCGACATGCAAGTCGTGATTCCTATTACAAGAACATGATCTCATACATCACATATATATCATTCATCATTCATCACAACTTTGGCCATATCACATCACAAAGTACTTGCTACAAAAACAAGTTAGACATCCTCTAATTGTTGTTGCAAGTTTTACGTGGCTGCAAAAGGGTTCTAGCAAGAACGTTTTCTTACCTACGTAATAGCCACAACGTGATTTGTCAACTTCTATTTAGCCTTCATAAGGACCCTTTTCATCGAATCCGCTCCAACTAAAGTGGGAGAGACAGACACCCGCTAGCCACCTTATGCAACTAGTGCATGTCAGTCGGTGGAACCAGTCTCACGTAAGCGTACGTGTAAGGTCAGTCCGGGCCGTTTCATCCCACAATACCGCTGAAGCAAGATAAGACTAGTAGCGGCAAGAAAGTTGACAACATCTACGCCCACAACAAATTGTGTTCTACTCGTGCAAGGAGAACTACGCATAGACCTAGCTCATGATGCCACTGTTGGGGAACGTTGCAGAAAACAAAAATATTTTCCTACGGTTTCACCAAGATCCATCTATGAGTTCATCTAGCAACAAGTGATCGGATTGCATCTACATACCTTTGTAGATCACGCGCGGAAGCGTTCAAGGACGGGGATGAGGAAGTCGTACTCGACGTGATCCAAATCACCGGAGATCCTAGCGCCGAACGGACGGCACCTCCGTGTTCAACACACGTACGGTCAGCGTGACGTCTCCTCCTTCTTGATCCAGCAAGAGGGGAGGAGAAGTTGATGAAGATTCAGCAGCACGACGGCGTGGTGGTGGATGCAGGGCGTCACCGCAGCAGGGCTTCGCCGTTATACTGCGAGAGGGAGAGGTGTAGCAGGGGAGAGGGAGGCGCCAAGACTCAAGGGTGTTCTACCCCCTCCCTCCCCCCCTTTATATAGGCCCCCTAGGGGGGGCGCCGGCCCTAGGAGATGGGATCTCCTAGGGCGGGGGGCGGCCAAGGGGTGGAGTGCCCCCCAAGCCAGGTGGGGCGCCCCCCCACCCTAGGGTTCCCAACCCTAGGCGCATGGGGTGGGCCAAGGGGGGCGCACCAGCCCACTATGGGCTGGTTCCCCTCCCCACTTTGGCCCATGGGGCCCTCCGGGATGGGTGGCCCCACCCGGTGGACCCCCGGGACCCTTCCGGTGGTCCCGGTACAATACCGGTGACCCCGAAACTCTCCCGATGGCCGAAACTGCACATCCTATATATAATTCTTCACCTCCGGACCATTCCGGAACTCCTCGTGACGTCCAGGATCTCATCCGGGACTCCGAACAACTTTCGGGTTACTGCATATTCATATCTCTACAACCCTAGCGTCATCGAACCTTAAGTGTGTAGACCCTACGGGTTCGGGAGACATGTAGACATGACCGAGACGGCTCTGCGGTCAATAACCAACAGCGGGATCTGGATACCCATGTTGGCTCCCACATGCTCCTCGATGATCTCATCGGATGAACCACGATGTCGAGGATTCAAGCAACCCCGTATACAATTCCCTTTGTCAATCGGTACGTTACTTGCCCGAGATTCGATCGTCGGTATCCCAATACCTCGTTCAATCTCGTTACCGGCAAGTCACTTTACTCGTACCGTAATGCATGATCCCGTGATCAGACACTTGGTCACTTTGAGCTCATTATGATGATGCATTACCGAGTGGGCCCAGAGATACCTCTCCGTCATTTGGAGTGACAAATCCCAGTCTTGATCCGTGTCAACCCAACAGACACTTTCGGAGATACCCGTAGTATACCTTTATAGTCACCCAGTTACGTTGTGACGTTTGGTACACCCAGAGCACTCCTACGGTATCCGGGAGTTACACGATCTCATGGTCTAAGGAAAAGATACTTGACATTAGAAAAACTCTAGCAAAGGAACTATACGATCTTGTGCTATGTTTAGGATTGGGTCTTGTCCATCACATCATTCTCCTAATGATGTGATCCCGTTATCAATGACATCTCCATGTCCATAGCCAGGAAACCATGACTATCTGTTGATCAACGAGCTAGTCAACTAGAGGCTCACTAGGGACACATTGTGGTCTATGTATTCACACATGTATTATGATTTCCGGATAATACAATTAGAGCATGAATAATAGACAATTATCATGAACAAGGAAATATAATAATCATTTTATTATTGCCTCTAGGGCATATTTCCAACACCCTCCAGCAGGGTACCTGGTTATCGGGAGCCTCCTCAACATCACCTACCTACGGTTTCGGTTAGCATAATAACCGTAGCTGAAGCAGGGTCCTTTTTCCCATAGCAAAATTTTGATCACAAGCTTATCGACCGATTAGCCAAAGAGTTCATCATCTATCGTGTTTTGAGTCTTGTTCAAGTTTCTAGCAGCATGTAGACCATCGCTGGTGGGCAAGATCTCGGTGATCCTCTTCAAAGTCAAAATGCGGATAATTCAGCCTCTTGCTTGTACGACTGGAAATATTGCTGCCTAAATTATTTTGCAACCATTTTCAAAGTCAATATGCGGCCAATTCAACATCTCTGTACTTGTAGAACTATTTAGCTAGTTTTACTGCTTGGTAGGTGCCCGGGCGAAACTTAAATCTTCAACGAGGGTCTATGCCAGCGATTTCGGCGCCCAAGGGTGTTGTTTCCCGTCTTGAAGGCATCATCGAAGAGCTTGCTCCATCATGTCCAAGTTGTGGGCATGTTGATGGTGGAGGTTGAGTTGACCGGTGTCGGCATTGTCCTTTCTTTATGTTTCATTTTTCTTTTAATTGTCCATTAGTCAACCATGCTGTGTTGTGCTCTTTGATCGAATTTCCCACATAATCGGGTCATTTTTGTTTCCCCGCTCTCAAACGGATTGGGGCACTATATATTGGCTCGTGTCTGAACGTGTGAAAACGCATGCATTAGATTTGGCCGGTACATTTGTACGAACGCATGCAGTACGGCCTGGGTTCAACGAAAAGGAAGAGAACGTGAAAAAAAAAGTGTGCAGTTAGCTAAAATTCAAATGAGGACGGCAATAGCCCGAGCTAATAGGATCCGATCAGAAGGATCCTCTCCATGTCAACTATATATCGTGAATTATCCTCTCGAGATGAGCATGTAACGTGAAGTCAATATTACATGCTGCACAATTCAAACTACGTGATGGTTAATCAACTACTACTAGCCTATTAATAGTGTCTCGGTATTCCATCTGATCATCACAAACCCAAAGCATACCATTTCATCTCCTCTCCTCTCTTTTCATATCATGGCTGCTCCTGCTCTCAAGTTCGCTGCCTTCGTCCTCCTGGCCGCCCTCTGCGCGGGAGCGCTGGCCCCGGCCACGTCGGGGCAGCCGACGGACGGTCTAGGGACGTGCATCGGGCGGTGCGGTTGTGTGCCCTGCCCGAAAGGGAAGGTCTGCATCGCTGTGTGCACACCTCCGCCGCCCTGTGAGGCCAGATGCCGCTGCACCTATTCCGGCACGGGCTGCTAGGCCGGCTGCGACCCTGATGACGCGGCCCGCGTGCAGCGCATGAAACTCAAACCAGCAGTGTATTGTATGCGCGTCTGTGTGCTGTGATGTGGTAATAAAGTTTAAACGGATCGATCCGTGAGACAAAAATCAAAAAATAGAAATGTCATTTTCGTTTCACAGTGTATATTACTTTTATCATACTCAAACTTCAGAGCAAGTATATTGGAAACCTATATCAACCTATATAATATCAAACAAATACAATATAAAAATACTCTCTCCGTCCGAAAATACTCCCTTGCTGCCCGTGTCCTCTCCGGCCATGCCCTGGACCGAAAGATGGCTCTGATGCCAATTGTTATCTCTGAGCTCAAAGCTCTGTCAATGGCGAAAGCACTCACGAGGAACTGGACTTTTTGTGCAGCGCAATACCTTGCTGCTTTTCTACTTCTCTCTTCTTATTCACTTGATGAACGGGAAAATCGGATCAAGAACAGCCCCCACTACTGGATCATGCCATGCCACGATTATGGGAGTGCTCATTCCGCGAGCTAAGGGCCTCGGGATCGCACATGCCGCGTCCTCAGGCACTGTCTAACTGAAAACGAAAAATACGCTATCTGACGAAACTGAAAAACTATCGCTGCAGCTGCAGCTCTACTGACCTTCAGAACTACTCGGCCCTAGTGACCTGTCACGCTAGATTATTTGATAACAATCTCTCCCTAAGCTAGTCGTGACAGAAGGCCTAAACTTCAACCATGCCAATGCGTGCGTGCTGCTCTCAGAGGCGTACCCACGTTCGGCCAGGGGGTGTCACAGGACACCGGGTAGATAGATATTTTGCCTATACATATATAGCCCATATACGGCTGGGACACCCCGTAATTTCATTACCTTGACACCGGGACAACAAGCTGGCCCATTCAACAACTACCTGCTGCGCGATGCAGCTAGCCAGTGCGAATCCGTCAAACAAACAAAAAAGCTAGCCAGTGGGAGGCCCAGCCTTAGCAGCGAGCGAGGCAGCCAGGCGGCAGCTAAATCGACCGATCGTCTTCTAAGGGCGCCGTTCTAATGGCGATGCCCACAGTTTAGCAAAGTTTTCATTAAATTTAGCTCACGGGCACCACATGTGGCTTTTGCATCCCATAACCCTCTATGTATCCCATAAATTGTGGTATTTGATGAATAATTTTTTTTTCATCCCTAGAAAAATGCTAAATCGATCGACCACCCTTAAAAAAAGCTAAATCGATTAACCAGGCTCTCATCGAATTATTTCTAAAAAAAGGCTCTCATCTAATTCTCAAAAAAGGCTCTCATCTAAAACAAACAATTCCTCAACAACAACAAAAATGTCGTACGCCTCTCCATGTCACTCTAATAAAATCAATCCATCGTTGGCTCGGCACTCGGGTCACCATACTCACTTTGACGCCGCCGTCCCCAGATCTTGTCAAGTGGCCGAAGCAGGAGAGGAAATATAAGGTAAATCATACGAAGTACATACTCCAATGCGACGTGTTTCTTCTAGATTGTAATTCTTGTTCCTCAAACCCTTGAGGATTCCGGCAAGGCCTCTTAACTGTGTTAATGATCGGATCATTGAAATATTTCTAAAAACAATTGCGTGAAATATTCAAAATTTATTCACAAAGTGGAGGTCAGATCACAATCCTTGAAGGTGATCGGCATTTGTGCTGGACGATTCTCGGAAGACTAGACGCACCAAAGTAAGCTTACTTTTATAACCGTGCAATTCAAGTATAACCAGGAAAAAAATCCAAGTATTAGATACATATTCTTTCATGGTTTAATCTTCTCTGCCCAAATATAAATTATCACGCACAAATATCAAATAATAACTATCAAATCACATGTCATAGAAGGAAACATTTCTAAAAAGGCAAGAGCGATCAATACATAATGAAAATGTTGATTGGTTTCAAATATAATGTTGTAGAATCGTATGCAATAAAATATATTTTTATTTTTATTTTTTTGTTTTGTTGGCCATCGCGGCGGAAACGACTACTTTTATGTAATATGGTATGCATGTTTTATTGTACATGGGACACCGGGTAAATTTTGTCCTGGGTCCGCCCCTGCTCGTCGTCGCCGGCAGTTGCTGCTAAGTCTTGCTCCTTGGCTCTTCCTCCCCGCGCTAATCTGGAGGCGGTCATGAAGGCCGGCGACGCTGGAAGTCTTCCTCTGGCCGTTGGTCGGCGACGCTGGAAGTCTTGCTCCTTGGCTCTTCCTCCCCACGCTAATCTGGAAGCGGTCATGAAGGTTGTGGGCATGGCGGTGGCAGAACTCTTGGTCCTGGGCCCTTTCTACCACATGATCATCTGGATGCCGCCTTGAAGATTTTGGGCGTGGCGGCGGCTGCCGGCGTAGATTGCACCAAGGCGAGCTTCCCGGCAAACAGTCACAGACTGGTGGTCGAGCGCTGCTCAGTGTCTTGTTCTGTGCCGCCTCGCCTGGTGCCATGCTGCTAAGGTGGAGCAAAGCACGGGACGGTGGTTCAGACCGTTCCTCGGCCAAATTTGACCACCGATGTTGCCGGGGCACGATCTGGGGCATGGTGGTTATTGGTGTTGCCGTCGCGTGATGATACCGTCATCCTGATCTAGTCGGTCTTGGGTTGGGAACTTGGGATGTTGAAGTGGCCGATTCATCACCCAGATTAGCCTGTTGAGGTGACCACTTCGGCCCGTGGCTGCCGCTTTATTGTGGCCTCAACCGTCTTGTTGCGGATTACGTTGGCCACCAAAAGGTCTTCATGAGGGTTTCCCCCTTTAGAGTCAGCGAATGACTTTGACAACGAGATCAATGACTGTTGCACAATGCATGTAGCTGCTTGGTCAAAGAAAAGTGGTGGCGGCAACCAATGACTGACGTCAATTGTGGTGATAATGGGGCACCCGGTCTCGAATTCTGGGTTGAAAGCCTAGGTCTGACCCAAGTTGGTTATGTTAGAATTAATCTTGACATGTGTGCATTGCATGTTAGTAGTCTAAAGATGGCTGGGGTCGTGTGAATCGACGCGCAGCCGTGTGAGATGGCAAGCTGAAGCCAAGGTCCTGAGGTGTAGACGGCAGGCTAAGTTAGTTAGTTGCATGCCTAGTTAGTAGGAGAGGATTGAGTCACACGCCTGCATGGATAAGTTGTTAGCTGGCTGGAGAGATTTCAGGGTAGTTAGCTTAGTGGTCTGCGTGCGTGAGGTAGTGGCCGAGTGTGCCGGCCAGCCATGAGTTAGTGGCTGGGTGTGGAGTCATTTGTACATGGTATTTAAGTTGATCAGATGAATGGGAAAAGAGAGGCTGTGAGGGCTAGAGGAAACCATGTAGCATATGTGTTGTCACCGGGAGCAAAGGCAAAGCTAATTTTCTCCCAGGTGAATGTGCGTGTGCGTGTGTGTTTTCTGTCCCGGTGTGTGTCCTTGTGTTCTTGAGAGACAAAGGAGAGAAGAGAGAGTTGTGCGAGGGAGCTCGAGGTAGAAGAAGGTCGGCGCTGCGAGGAGGCGACGCCAACATTTGGTATACAGAGTCAGGTTGATCCGAGATGGCGTCGGCTGTGGCGCAACAAACTCCATGCGAGATGGAGGCCGACCGCGCAAGGAGGAGGCCGCTAGTGGCGCGACGCTGCTGGTGGCTTTAACGGCGCGAGGCCATTATGACGAGAAGATGGTGTGGCGTACAGCGCCACGAAGGCGTCGTTCATGTCAAGAGATGGCCGCTGCATGCGGCAGGAGGTCGTGGTACTCGGCGCCGCGACAACATCGTCGATAGCAAGACGGCATGGTGATCGGTGTTGCGATGGCATCGTCCACGACTAGATGGTGTGTGGTGATCGGTGCTGCGATGGAGCCGTTCACGACAAGGAGGTGTTTGGCGGTGTGACGCCGTGCAAACATATGGCTGCTGTGCGACGCCGCAAGAGGAGACGGTGGTGCGATGCTGCCACAACGGTGAAATGCCGCTAAGGAGATGTACAGCGGCGCGATGCTGTCACTTGGATCGGTGCGATGCCGGTGGCGGTGGTGCGATGCCATCATCATCATGGAGAGTTGGTGTGAAGCCAGCAAACATTGCAGTGCGATGTTGTGGCAAGGTGTGTGTGTTCGGCACTGAGACGGCGTCGATGACGAGATGAAGTGAAGCTCGATGCTGTGAAGGCGTCATCCATGAAAGTTAGGTGAGCCACCATGTCAAGATTAGAAGGGAGAATGTTAGAACTAATCTTGATATGTGTGTACGTACATGTGTGCATTGCATGTTAGTAGTCTAGAGATGGCTGGGGTCGTGTGAATCGACGCGCAGCCTTGTGAGACGGCAAGCTGAAGCCAAGCTCCTGAGGAGTAGACAGCAGGCTAAGTTAGTTAGTTGCATGCCTAGTTAGTAGGAGAGGATTCAGTCACACGCCTGCATGGATAAGTTGTTAGCTGGCTCGAGAGATTCTAGGGTAGTTAGCTTAGGGCATGTACAATGGTTGATAAGACAATTTTATCTTAAATTTTGCATGTAATTTAGAGATGATAAAAAAGTATGTCTATAATGTGTTATATCTTAGCCTTATCTTCAATAATTTATCATTCCTTAAAATATGATGAGACAAATTGTGCTAAGAGATCATCTCTTGTCTTGTCTTAAATAAAAGAAGACAAGCCTTTTCTTATAAGTTCTCTCTCCTCCATATCATCATTTATCTTATGTGACACTTCTAAAATAGCACTATTGTACATGCCCTTAGTATTTGCGTACGTGAGGTAGTGGCCGAGTGTGCCGGCCAGCCGTGAGTTAGTGGCTGGGTGTGGAGTCATTTGTACATGGTATTTAAGTTGATCAGATGAATGGAAAAAGAGAGGCCGTGAGGGCTAGAGGAAACCATGTAGCATATGTGTTGTCACCGGCAACAAAGGCAAAGCTAATTTTCTCCCTGGTGAATGTGTGTGTGCGTGTGTGTTTTCTGTCCCAGTGTATTGTCCTTGTGTTCTTGAGAGACAAAGGAGAGAAGAGGGAGTTGTGTGAAGCAGCTCGAGGTAGAAGAAGGTCAGCGCTGCGAGGAGGCGGCGCCAAAAGGTTATACCTGACAATGAGGATGTTTTTTACATCATTGCCTTGTTGAAGACATTGCTTGGATACGTTCGGACTGATTCATCAAGATAAACCCTAGATTCTGGCCTTGGGTGGTTCCATCTGACGACGGTGGTGCGTGAGGGTCGCTTCTTTCCTCATCATTCATGTGGTGTAATGAGATGGTTGATGCGGATATAAAGTTTGCTGATTGCGGACCTATTCGCTTTGGGTTCTTTTTTTCTCACCTATACATAGCTTTGGTCTTATATGACTTTGCAATTGGTCGGCGTGTTTTTGGTATATGTGTGCGTTGATGTTGGCTGTGTGTCGCCTAACTATGCAAAAGCCAGGTGTGTGTTCATTGTGTCTGTATCGTATTTATGCTCTATTTTGAGCTAATAAAATCGACCCTTTGTGGATGTTTTTTATATTTTCTGAATCCAAATTTATTGCTTGTTAGCAATTGGGCAAGTGATCCCGAAGCGTTCAGGAGCAAGTGCATCACGCTCAATACGGAGGTGAACCAGCACTACCACAAGCATAGTGCTCGCCAGGTGCTGCCCGCACGGTGGTGGTACATTCCTTACTCTAGGGACTTATCGCCAACTTCGACTGGATGGCGAACAACGCTTGCATGGGTGTGTCCGCTCAGCTGCACACCACGACATATAAAGAGATCTCCCATGAGTTCCTCGCCACTGTCTAGGGTACTGTCAATATTGACGGGATGCAGCATGCGTGCACTCACTACACGGCTACACGGTAACTCTGCAGCGCCTCTGCGGCATGTTCGGTTTCTCCAACGGCACTTCCAGCATGGCAGATGAACCCTTGCGTTGAATGATGGAGGACCTCCAAGACAGTTACTTCGTGAAACGTAATCCGTTCCCGGTACCGGTTTTTCAAAAAGCTAGTATGTTACCATCGGAAGATTAGAACTTGATTTTACAATATAATGTATATTCATTTTAGCATAAGCCAAACTTAGCTAAGTTTTGTTAGCAAATAATCTAGCGTGACAGGTCACTAGGGCCGAGTAGTTCTGAAGGTCAGTAGAGCTGCAGCTGCAGCGATAGTTTTTCAGTTTCGTCAGATAGCGTATTTTTCGTTTTCAGTTAGACAGTGCCTGAGGACGCGGCATGTGCGATCCCGAGGCCCTTAGCTTGCGGCATGAGCACGCCCATGATCGTGGAATGGCACGATCCAGTAGTGGGGGCTGTTCTTGATCCGTTTTTCCCGTTTATCAAGTGAATAAGAAGAGAGAAGCAGAAAAGCAGCAAGGTATTGCGCTGCACAAAAAGTCCAATTCCTCGTGAGTGCTTTCGTCATTGACAGAGCTTTGAGCTTAGAGATAACAATTGGCATCAGAGCCGTCTTACGGTCCAGGGCATGGCCGGGCACGACACCGGCAGCAAGTCGCCATCGACGCCGCACGCAAAGATCTCTGGCGGCACAGAGCTGGTCGTGGCAGAGAGAACTATGGTGCGGGTGGTGCGTGACACCGGCGGCGCGGCGTGGCCGACCAACTACACCGACTGGGCTGTCCTCATGCAAGTCATGATGGAAGGGCGGCACCTGTGGGATGCCGTGGTGGCGGGCATGGCGGAGCGCAGCGACGATCGGCTCGCGCTCGAGGCCATCCTGCGTGGAGTGCCACCGGAGATGGGGACCACTCTCGCTGGCAAGGCCACGGCGAAGGAGGCGTGGGAATCCGTCAAGACGATGCGCCTCGGAGTGGCTCGTGTCCGCGAGGCGAAACTCGCAACCCTGTCCAAGCAGTACAACGACATCCGCTTCACCGACGGCGAGACCATCGACGACTTCGCCATGCGGATCACGAACATGGTGGCCCAGATGGTGCTGCTCGGGGAGACCATGCAGGAGAAACGCATCGTTCGCAAGTTCCTCTCCGTCGTCCCGAAGAGGTACTCACAAATCGCTTTGTCAATTGAGATACCCGTTGATCTGGATACGCTCTCCGTGGAGGAGCTCACCGGGCGGCTGAGGGCTGCCGACCAGGTGGTGTCAGCCGTCGGGCGTGTCATGTTCACGGCGGCGGAGGAGTGGCTCGCACGCATGCAGCGCAGCGAGAACGATGGATCCGGAGGTAGTGGAGCTGGGTCAGGATGCAGCGGCGGACGCCGCGGGAGAGGCCGCGGTCGCGGTCGTGGATGTGGCTCCGGCAGCCGCGGTCGCGGTCGTGGATGTGGCTCCGGCAACCGTGCGGAACCCATGGACCAGTGCCGTCACTGCAAAAAGTACGGGCACTGGGCACGTGAGTGCAAGACGCGCATCCGCGAGGAGCGAGCCGAGGCGAACCTTGCCGAACAAGGCGGGCACGACGACGACCCGACGCTTCTGATGGCGGTGATCGCCGCGACCCTTGCACAAAGCATAGGGGAGCACATCATGCTCAACGAGGAGCGTGCAGAGGCGAACCTGGGCGCGGAGGAGGCACCGTGCAACGGCCGTTGGTTCCTGGACACCGGCGCATCCAACCATATGACTAGCGACCGATCGGCGTTCGCGGAGCTGGATGAGGGCGTCACCAGCAGCGCCAGGTTCGGGGACATCTCCAGTGCGGCTATTCGTGGTCGCGGCACAGTCACGTTCACCATGCACAGCGGCGATCATCACGCTCTCACCGATGTCTACTTCATCCCGCGTCTCAAGACGAGCATCATCAGCCTTGGGTAGCTAGACGAGCATGGCTGCACCATCAAGATCCATGGCGGCGTCCTGACTCTGTACGATCGCCGCCAGCATGAGTTGGCCCAGGTACGCTGAAATGGCAGACAACTGACAACTTATGTTGTGCTCCTGGACATTGCGCATCCTATTTGCCTGGCAGCTCACGGCGGCGACGAGGCATGAAGGAGGCATGCCAGGTTAGGTCACCAGCACTTCGACGCACTCCGGCGCATGGGGCGCGCTCACATGGTGCACGGGATGCTGCTGGTGGACCACGTCGAGCAGATCTGCGACGCATACTTGGTGGGGAAGCAACGATGTGCTCCGTTCCCTTCCCAGGCGCGCTACCGGGCGACAGAGCCGCTCGAGCTCGTTCACGTGGATCTTTGCAGGCCCATCACTCCGGCCACCCCAGCGGCAAGAGCTACTTCATGCTCGTCGTTGATGATCACAACCGCTACATGTGGGTTATGATGTTGCCGGTAAAGGATGCCGCCAAGGCCAGCATCAAGCAATTTGTTGCCGCGGCCGAGGTAGAACGGGGGCATGACTGCGCATGTTCCGGACTAACTGGGGCGGCGAGTTCACATCCAGCGCGCTCGGCGAGTACTTGGCAGACCAAGGGGTGTAGAGGCACCTAACAGAGCCCTACTCGCCGCAGCAGAACGGCATGGTGGAGTGGCGCAACCAGACTGTCGTCGGCATGGCCAGAAGCATGCTCAGGGTGAAGAACATGTCGAGCTGGTTTTGGGGGGAGGCCGTGGCGACTGTGGTATTCATCCTCAACAGCTCACACCCGCAGCGTCGATGGCATGACTCCGTACTAGGCATGGTACGGAATGAAGCCTGTCGTGCTCTACCTCCTTATGTTCGGCTGCATCACCTATGTCAAGACGCTCGACGACCACAGCACAAAGATGACCTTCATCGTCTACGAGGCGTGATCGAAGGCGTATAGAGTGTACGATCCGCTGACCAAGCACGTGTACGCGTCACGCGACGTGGTGTTTTGGTGTTTGACGAGGGCGCGAGATGGGATTGGGGTGCCACTGGCAAGCCCATGGCGGAGCCGTTTATCGTCCATCACGAGCTCTTGCTCACTACTGGAGTGCAGAGCGCGCACGCCAGGGCGGGCGACGCGAGTGGGGACCAAGAAGGGGACGACGACACCACGGCGTAGTCACCAGCCACGCCCAAAAGCGGGACCGTGGCTGCATCTCCCGCCACACCCCAGAGCGCAGCCTTGACCAGTTCCCCAGCAATACCGTGGTCCGGCGCGTCTACGGCCTCCTCGGACGGGTCTGGAGGCGCGACACCCCCTGACGAGGCTCCAGGGGCGGTGGAGTTTGTCACGCCGCCCGCAAGACGGCTGGACTCGTTCGACGCCGACGATGATCCGTTCGCAGGGCATCGCTTCCACTATATCCCGGATGTGTATGGCGGGAAGGCCAAGCAATCTGCGCCGGCGGAGCGGCTGCTTCTAGCCGAGGAGGAACCAGCAATGTTCGCCGAAGCAGTGCCTCACGATCCCTGGCGAAGCGCAGTGCTGGAGGAGCTGGCGTACATCGAGGAGAATGGTATCTGGACGCTCACTGATCTGCCTACAGGCCACACGGCCATCGGCCTCCAGTGGGTTTTCAAGCTGAAGAAAGATGCGGCTGGTGTCGTCGTCAAGCACAAGGCGAGGCTCGTGGCAAGGGGCTTTGTACAGAAGGAGGGCGTGGACTACGACGACGCGTTAGCGGTCGTGGCGAGGCTGGACTCTGTGTGCGTCATGGTCGGCACGGCGGCACAGTGCGGCTGGGAGCTGCACCATCTTGACTTCAAGTTGGCCTTCCTCAATGGCGAGCTCAAAGAGGAAGTCTACGTCACACAGCCACCTGGCTTCGCACGAAGAGGCGAGGAGCACAAGGTGTTCCGACTCCATAAGGCACTCTTATGGGTTGCGGCAGGTGCCGTGAGCTTGGAACTCCAAGCTTGATTGCACCATGCAGCAACTTTGGTTCGCGAGCTGCCCGTCAGATCATTCCATGTACGTGCGAGGCAAGGGACAAGCACGGCTCCTGGTTGGTGTTTACGTCGACGATCTTGTCGTCGCCGGAGCCGACGCCGAGGCGATCGGCAGCTTCAAGAGGGAGATGATGGCCAGGTTTCGCATGAGTGATATTGGCTTACTCAGTTTTTACCTCGGCATAGAAGTGAAGCAGGGGGCTGAGAGATCACCCTGTCGCATGCGGCTTACGCTGGTGAGCTCCTGGAGCGGGCGGGCACGGCGGACTGCAATCCAACGCACGTGCCCATGAAGCCGCGCCTCAAACTGAGCAAGGAAGGGCCAGAACTGCGTGTGGACGCCACAGACTACCGCAACATCATCGGAGGACTTCGCTACCTCACCCACACGCGGCCGGACATCACCTTCGCGGTGGGGTACCTAAGCCAGTTCATGGAGGCGCCGACCACGGCGCACCTGGCCGCCGTCAAGCATCTCCTTCGCTACATCGCCGGCACCCGCAGGTATGGGTGCAACTATATCAAGGAAGGCAACGGCGGGCTCATTGGGTACAGCGACTCGGACATGGCCGGCGATCTTGACGATCGCAATAGCACACCCGGCAACCTCTTCTTCCTCGGAGGAGCACAGATCACTTGGCAATCGCAGAAGCAGAAGATTTTCACGCTATCCTCGTGTGAAACCGAGTACGTGGCTGCAACAATTGCAGTATGCCAGGGCGTGTGGCTGAGCAGGCTCTTGGGTGATTTGCTCGTGGAGGGGGCCGGCCCCGTCGCCATCTTCATCGACAACAAGTCGGCCATCCAGCTGTGCAAGAACCCTGTTTTCCACGATCAAAGCAAGCACATCGGTGTGCGGTTCCACTTCATTCGAAGGTGTGTGGAGAAGGGAAAGATTAGGGTCGAGCACATCGCCACTGGCGACCAGCTCGCAGACATTTTCACAAAATCACTTGGGCGGACGCGATTCCTAGAGCAGCCAGGGGCGGACCCAGGACAAAATTTACCCGGTGTCCCATGTACAATAAAACATGCATACCATATTACATAAAAGTAGTCGTCTCCGCCGCGATGGCCAACAAAACAAAAAAATAAAAATAAAAATATATTTTATTGCATACGATTCTACAACATTATATTTGAAACCAATCAACATTTTCATTATGTATTGATCGCTCTTGCCTTTTTAGAAATGTTTCCTTCTATGACATGTGATTTGATAGTTATTATTTGATATTTGTGCGTGATAATTTATATTTGGGCAGAGAAGATTAAACCATGAAAGAATATGTATCTAATACTAGGATTTTTTTTGCGGTTATACTTGAATTGCACGGTTATAAAAGTAAGCTTACTTTGGTGCGTCTAGTCTTCCGAGAATCGTCCAGCACAAATGCCGATCACCTTCAAGGATTGTGATCTGACCTCCACTTTGTGAATAAATTTTGAATATTTCACGCAATTGTTTTTAAAAATATTTCAATGATCCAATCATTAACACAGTTAAGAGGCCTTGCCGGAATCCTCAAGGGTTTGAGGAACAAGAATTACAATCTAGAAGAAACACGTCGCATTGGAGTCTGTACTTCGTATGATTTATCTTATATTTCCTCTCCTGCTTCGGCCACTTGACAAGATCTGGGGACGGCGGCGTCAAAGTGAGTATGGTGACCCGAGTGCCGAGCCAACGATGGATTGATTTTATTAGAGTGACACGGAGAGGCGTACGACATTTTTGTTGTTGTTGAGGAATTGTTTGTTTTAGATGAGAGCCTTTTTTGAGAATTAGATGAGAGCCTTTTTTTAGAAATAATTTGATAAGAGCCTGGTCAATCGATTTAGCTTGTTTTAAGGGTGGTCGATCGATTTAGCATTTTTTAGGTATGAAAAGAAATTATTCATCAAATACCACAATTTATGGGATACATAAAGGGTTATGGGATGCAAAAGCCACATGTGGCGCCCGTGAGCTAAATTTAATGAAAACTTTGCTAAACTGTGGGCATCGCCATTAGAACGGCGCCCTTAGAAGACAATCGATCGATTTAGCTGCCGCCTGGCTGCCTCGCTCGCTGCTAAGGCTGGGCCTCCCACTGGCTAGCTTTTTTTTTTTGTTTGACGGATTCGCACTGGCTAGCTGCATTGCGCAGCAGGTAGTTGTTGAATGGGCCAGCTTGTTGTCCCGGTGTCAAGGTAATGAAATTACGGGGTGTCCCAGCCGTATATGGGCTATATATGTATAGGCAAAATATCTATCTACCCGGTGTCCTGTGACACCCCCTGGCCGAACGTGGGTACGCCTCTGAGAGCAGCACGCACGCATTGGCATGGTTGAAGTTTAGGCCTTCTGTCACGACTAGCTTAGGGAGAGATTGTTATCAAATAATCTAGCGTGACAGGTCACTAGGGCCGAGTAGTTCTGAAGGTCAGTAGAGCTGCAGCTGCAGCGATAGTTTTTCAGTTTCGTCAGATAGCGTATTTTTCGTTTTCAGTTAGACAGTGCCTGAGGACGCGGCATGTGCGATCCCGAGGCCCTTAGCTCGCGGAATGAGCACTCCCATAATCGTGGGATGGCATGATCCAGTAGTGGGGGCTGTTCTTGATCCGATTTTCCCGTTCATCAAGTGAATAAGAAGAGAGAAGTAGAAAAGCAGCAAGGTATTGCGCTGCACAAAAAGTCCAGTTCCTCGTGAGTGCTTTCGCCATTGACAGAGCTTTGAGCTCAGAGATAACAATTGGCATCAGAGCCATCTTTCGGTCCAGGGCATGGCCGGAGAGGACACGGGCAGCAAGGGAGTATTTTCGGACGGAGAGAGTATTTTTATATTGTATTTGTTTGATATTATATAGGTTGATATAGGTTTCCAATATACTTGCTCTGAAGTTTGAGTATGATAAAAGTAATATACACTGTGAAACGAAAATGACATTTCTATTTTTTGATTTTTGTCTCACGGATCGATCCGTTTAAACTTTATTACCACATCACAGCACACAGACGCGCATACAATACACTGCTGGTTTGAGTTTCATGCGCTGCACGCGGGCCGCGTCATCAGGGTCGCAGCCGGCCTAGCAGCCCGTGCCGGAATAGGTGCAGCGGCATCTGGCCTCACAGGGCGGCGGAGGTGTGCACACAGCGATGCAGACCTTCCCTTTCGGGCAGGGCACACAACCGCACCGCCCGATGCACGTCCCTAGACCGTCCGTCGGCTGCCCCGACGTGGCCGGGGCCAGCGCTCCCGCGCAGAGGGCGGCCAGGAGGACGAAGGCAGCGAACTTGAGAGCAGGAGCAGCCATGATATGAAAAGAGAGGAGAGGAGATGAAATGGTATGCTTTGGGTTTGTGATGATCAGATGGAATACCGAGACACTATTAATAGGCTAGTAGTAGTTGATTAACCATCACGTAGTTTGAATTGTGCAGCATGTAATATTGACTTCACGTTACATGCTCATCTCGAGAGGATAATTCACGATATATAGTTGACATGGAGAGGATCCTTCTGATCGGATCCTATTAGCTCGGGCTATTGCCGTCCTCATTTGAATTTTAGCTAACTGCACACTTTTTTTTTCACGTTCTCTTCCTTTTCGTTGAACCCAGGCCGTACTGCATGCGTTCGTACAAATGTACCGGCCAAATCTAATGCATGCGTTTTCACACGTTCAGACACGAGCCAATATATAGTGCCCCAATCCGTTTGAGAGCGGGGAAACAAAAATGACCCGATTATGTGGGAAATTCGATCAAAGAGCACAACACAGCATGGTTGACTAATGGACAATTAAAAGAAAAATGAAACATAAAGAAAGGACAATGCCGACACCGGTCAACTCAACCTCCACCATCAACATGCCCACAACTTGGACATGATGGAGCAAGCTCTTCGATGATGCCTTCAAGACGGGAAACAACACCCTTGGGCGCCGAAATCGCTGGCATAGACCCTCGTTGAAGATTTAAGTTTCGCCCGGGCACCTACCAAGCAGTAAAACTAGCTAAATAGTTCTACAAGTACAGAGATGTTGAATTGGCCGCATATTGACTTTGAAAATGGTTGCAAAATAATTTAGGCAGCAATATTTCCAGTCGTACAAGCAAGAGGCTGAATTATCCGCATTTTGACTTTGAAGAGGATCACCGAGATCTTGCCCACCAGCGATGGTCTACATGCTGCTAGAAACTTGAACAAGACTCAAAACACGATAGATGATGAACTCTTTGGCTAATCGGTCGATAAGCTTGTGATCAAAATTTTGCTATGGGAAAAAGGACCCTGCTTCAGCTACGGTTATTATGCTAACCGAAACCGTAGGTAGGTGATGTTGAGGAGGCTCCCGATAACCAGGTACCCTGCTGGAGGGTGTTGGAAATATGCCCTAGAGGCAATAATAAAATGATTATTATATTTCCTTGTTCATGATAATTGTCTATTATTCATGCTCTAATTGTATTATCCGGAAATCATAATACATGTGTGAATACATAGACCACAATGTGTCCCTAGTGAGCCTCTAGTTGACTAGCTCGTTGATCAACAGATAGTCATGGTTTCCTGGCTATGGACATGGAGATGTCATTGATAACGGGATCACATCATTAGGAGAATGATGTGATGGACAAGACCCAATCCTAAACATAGCACAAGATCGTATAGTTCCTTTGCTAGAGTTTTTCTAATGTCAAGTATCTTTTCCTTAGACCATGAGATCGTGTAACTCCCGGATACCGTAGGAGTGCTCTGGGTGTACCAACCATCACAACGTAACTGGGTGACTATAAAGGTATACTACGGGTATCTCCGAAAGTGTCTGTTGGGTTGACACGGATCAAGACTGGGATTTGTCACTCCAAATGACGGAGAGGTATCTCTGGGCCCACTCGGTAATGCATCATCATAATGAGCTCAAAGTGACCAAGTGTCTGATCACGGGATCATGCATTACGGTACGAGTAAAGTGACTTGCCGGTAACGAGATTGAACGAGGTATTGGGATACCGACGATCGAATCTCGGGCAAGTAACGTACCGATTGACAAAGGGAATTGTATACGGGGTTGCTTGAATCCTCGACATCGTGGTTCATCCGATGAGATCATCGAGGAGCATGTGGGAGCCAACATGGGTATCCAGATCCCGCTGTTGGTTATTGACCGGAGAGCCGTCTCGGTCATGTCTACATGTCTCCCGAACCCGTAGGGTCTACACACTTAAGGTTCGATGACGCTAGGGTTGTAGAGATATGAATATGCAGTAACCCGAAAGTTGTTCGGAGTCCCGTATGAGATCCTGGACGTCACGAGGAGTTCCGGAATGGTCCGGAGGTGAAGAATTATATATAGGATGTGCAGTTTCGGCCATCGGGAGAGTTTCGGGGTCACCGGTATTGTACCAGGACCACCGGAAGGTTCCCGGGGGTCCACCGGGTGGGGCCACCCATCCCAGAGGGCCCTATGGGCCAAAGTGGGGAGGGGAACCAGCCCATAGTGGGCTGGTGCGCCCCCTTGGCCCACCCCATGCGCCTAGGGTTGGGAACCCTAGGGTGGGGGGGCGCCCCACCTGGCTTGGGGGGCACTCCACCCCTTGGCCGCCGCCCCCCTAGGAGATCCCATCTCCTAGGGCCTGCGCCCCCCTAGGGGGCCTATATAAAGGGGGGAGGGAGGGGGCAGAACACCCTTGAGTCTTGGTGCCTCCCTCTCCCCTGCTAAACCTCTCCCTCTCGCAGTATAACGGCAAAGCCCTGCTGCGGTGACGCCCTGCATCCACCACCACGCCGTCGTGCTGCTGGATCTTCATCAACCTCTCCTCCCCCCTTGCTGGATCAAGAAGGAGGAGACATCACGCTGACCGTACGTGTGTTGAACACGGAGATGCCGTCCGTTCGGCGCTAGGATCTCCGATGATTTGGATCACTCGAGTACGACTTCCTCATCCCCGTCCTTGAACGCTTCCGCGCGTGATCTACAAAGGTATGTAGATGCAATCCGATCACTCGTTGCTAGATGAAATCATAGATGGATCTTGGTGAAACCGTAGGAATTTTTGTTTTGTTTTCTGCAACGTTCCCCAACAGAGGGATGGTGTAATCCGTGACCACCCTCACAAGGGTGCTGGCCCGTCAATAGGAGCCCACCATTGTGCGTCCTGTGGGAGAGCCATGATCACATCACACTCGACAACAGGGAGAGGTCGACGGCTGCATTTCCTGGCAATAACTTTAGACGACACTCTCCTCAGTGGGAGATGAGATATGAAGTATATTACAAGAGAATGTTCAAATATTGTTACCTTCAAGAACTTCAGGAGACACTAATGTAATGAGCAATTAGGCAGCATACTGGATAACAGAGTATGTGCTCGTGACTTGAAGCTGAAAATAATGTCCACTAGCAATGTAATTTTAGAACCCATGAAGAATTGCCTGTCAAAAACTCAACAACTTTGGTAAGATGCCCATTCTGAATTTTTTTTGTCAAGGCCACGGTAGCCAAAAACTATGAATGCATATAGGCTAAAGATAACATGAAACTGTGAAGGGCTCAGATGCAATTGAAAACAAACATGTCCTCATACATGTTGCTGACAAATGTTCCAACGACAGCGTTAATACATTTCAGACATTATTTTGGTTGGTAACTAGCAAAATTGCAACAGCAGAAGAAATACGACACGCCCCGAATCCAATAACAATGACCAAAGGCCCCAATAGGAGAACGTCCTAGATGTCCACGTGCATCACATCTATGTTGCGGCTTATCGTCCTTCCCACCCTCGCTGACGGTGGCCTCGGTGCTAACACAACCACAATGTGTTTGAGTGTGGTCAATCCTAAGGTGTGTGTCTCGTCCTTCACAAAAGAAATCTACTTTCTTTTTCCCCCTGTGAGGTTTTGTCGAGGTGTGCATGCTAGGTTATAGATGGTTTCTTTTGTCCCAATGTGGTTTTGCTAAGGTGTTTATATCTACTCTGGATATACACCCGTACTAAACAAAGACATATCATGCACTATTGATTAATATTGCACCCTAAATTGCATTTCGAAAATATTTAATGGGTAAAATGGCATCATATGCAAATTCTACACGTTTTCTAGTCAATTTTCATATATAAGTCAAAATTGCAGTTAGGGTTTAGAACATATGAATATTTTTTTAAAGTATTTTAATTTGCCTATGGATTGCGGTTTATTAAGTGAAATGTCAGGTGATTTTTCTGCAAAAAGCGAAAGGTTTTCTGGGTTCACATAAAATAGGATGGTGGGTCAAATAGCCGAAAGATCAAGGGGTTCTCTACAAAAAATGAAAGTTATTCTAGTCACTTCAAACATGACCGCGGTTTGATTTCACGAAATAGTAGGGGGTTTCTTGCAAAAAGCATGGCAGACGGGCAGACACAGTTCTTCCTATATTAGCAGGTATAGAAGTAGAGGTATAGATGTAACGCAAACAAAACTTATATTAGTTTCCCGGTTTTATATGGTAGAGGGGACGAAAGGTCATGGAGTAATACTCGAATGACCTCGCCACCCTCGACGGCGGTGGCCTCAGTGCTAACACAACCACAACATATTTGAATATGATTCATTCTAAGGTGTGTGTCTCTTTCTTCACATAAGATGAGAAATCTACTTTCTTTACTCCTTGCGAGGTTTTGTCGAGGTGTGGATGTGAGGTTATAGATGGTTTCTTTTGCGCCTAATGTGGTTTTGCTAAGGTTTTGATTTCTACTTGGGACATACACTCGTACAAAACAAAGACGGATCATGCACTATTGATTAATATTGCATGCTAAATTGCATTTTGAAATTGTTTAGCAGGTAAAACAACATCATATTCACACTATCTAAAAGTGCAAATAACGCACTCGCTATTGTGATAGGAGACTCTCCCCGATTCTCTTAATTTTGAACTAAGTCAACCTTAGTTTACTGTGGTCAAATTTATAAAATATCAATATTCGCACTGCCAAATAAGTATTTAGGTCCGCATAAAATATATTTTATATTGTATTTATTCGGTATTATATAGGTTGATAATTTCTAATATATTTGGCCAAACATTTCGAAGTTTGTATACACTGAAACCAAGATAACATTTCTAATAGTTTTTTTGACGCACGGTAGCCAACGACTGAGCTAGTTGCTCCCAATTAATTAACCAATAGGCCACTGTAAGGCTTGAACATTTCGATGAGAAACTGACCAACAACCCCAACGGATCGACCGTTGAAACTTTATTACCACATAAACACACGCACATGCAGTACAAGCATGCACAGACAGGGCTTACAATACACAGTAGAACGTCTGAGCTAGCTGCTGCCTGCTGGCTTCAGCGCTTGCGGTGCCAGGACGGTGCCGTGGCACGCGCAGGCGGCGTTGCCAGGGCCGCAGCCGGCCTAGCAGCCCGTGCCAGCAAAGGTGCAGCGGCATTTGGCCTCGCAGGACGGCAGGGGCGTGCACACAGTGATGCAGACCTGTCCTTCCGGACAGGGCACACACTCGCAGCCCTCGATGCATGCCGCGAGCGCATCCATTGGCTGCCCCGACGCGGCTGGGGCCAGTGCGGCGGCGCAGAGGGCGGCCAGGAGCACGACAGCGGCGAACTTGAGAACGGGAACAGCCATGTGAAGAAAGTAGAGGAGAGAGGATGGTATGTTTTGGGATGATCAGACAGGAGAGACGCAGACGCTATTTATAGGTTAGTAACAGTAGCTGATTAAGCATTATGTAGTTGGACTTTTGCACCATGTCTTGAGAAGATACCTCACGATGTATAGTTTTTTTTTATCAGCCTCACGATGTCTAGTTGACGTGGAGAGGATCTTTCGGATGAGATCGTATTAGCTCGTGCTCCAGCCCTCATGTTTTGACATTTAGCTACAGCACACGTTTTGTTGACTTTCTCTTCTTTCTCGTTGAACCCAGGCCGTACTGCATGCGTTCATACATGTATGTTGTAGCGGCCTTTTTCATTGAATCCAGGCCGCACTGGGTGCGTTCATACATGTATATTGTACCGGCAAACGCGATGTACAACTCTGAAGCAATCCGGTTTACATACCTTCAGACCAGATAATAGTGGTGGTCAAATCTGCTTGAGAGTGGAAACAATAGAATGGCCTGGTTTATATGAGAATTTAGGTCCAACAGCACAAGATGGCACCATTAATTAAGTGACAATTAAGAAAACAGAAAAGAAACAAAAAATGCCGGCACCGGCTCCACCTCCATTACCAACATGCCCACAACCCGTAGACGATGAGCAAGCTCTTCAAATACACCTGCAGGAAGGAAAACTACTCTGGCATTGACCCTCATTGAAAACTTACATTTCGCCTAGAGGCGCCCACAAACACCTCGCCAAACCTCGGGGAAGAGGCTGGCCACATCGTCAGCCCCCCTCCTCCCAAGGCAACCAGTGAACCAACCAATTGCAGGCTAGTAGTAGTGGCATCTCTCCAAACAGATAGTGTGATGTGGTGAACAAATTATAGTTGGGTAGCGATTAAATTGCAATATTTATATTAATGACTATGATCATTCATGGCATATCTTGTATAGGCATTACGTCTATTATATGTAGACCGTTATCCAACTTCATGTACAACTAATACTCCACCGCAAGACCACTATTGAGCATGCATTTTGAATTCTTATGTTCAAAACAAATAGAGCATAGCAATAAGCATGATGACATAATGTAGATAATAAAACTACCATCCAAGTGTTATAAAGAAACCATCATTCTATCCTTAGTGGCACAATACATGCTCAATCCTTTATTGCCACCGGGGTCGAATACACTGCAAAATTGAACCCACTATTATGCACAACTACTTCTGAAGAACAACCTATCAATCTCGGCTAGAGACAACAAATGCAGATGGGTACGTATTTATATAGCAAAGTAACTTCAGAAGATTCAATATATATTTAAGAAACAATCTGATCATAAAGTGACAATTCATCAGCTTTACCTAATATTAAAGGACGGAGGCTTTCATAGTTCTCCATCCGCCACTTATTTATATCCGTTGATTTTATGTTAATCATAAGGATCGACGGCTGAGACTTAAAAGAAGGATTGTTGATTGCAGTTCAGAATTTCTGTCCCCGCGTTAGATCATCCGTGCGTTTGGCCATGTGTCTAGCTCGTATACAACAAGGAAAGCTTCCCGTAAAAAATACAAGGAAAGCTTTGTATACGTGTCCAAGTCTCCGACAAAGGACTACCGGAGGCTGTGACAGGGAAAGATGGCTAGAAATATGAGCAGATCGTCATAGAGATGGACACGGGAGTCGAGCCACCACCGATGAGGACCGTGCGCGGCATGAGGACGTGTCCATGTGCTGTGCTGGTTGAGGAGGCAAAAGAGGGTCGGAATCGAGGCGACTCATCCCGGCGAGCGTCTTACTGAGCTGGTCATTGGGGTCGGTGGCGAGCGAGCGAGCGAGCATCGGCGCCGGGCGGCACGGCTAGGTTACCGTCGAGGCCGTCAAGGCGGCATGCCATCGCCTCTCCTGTCTCGCAATGGATGCAGCAGTGTGTGTCGTTACAACGGCAGCCATGAGGGCGGCCCATACCTTCCAGGGGCAGCCACACTAGGGAGTGATACCGTCCCGATGTCACATGCGCCGCCGCCGTCTGCCTGAACCAAATCGCACGGTATAGCCGTGCCGCCGGTGCCGATGCTCGGTCCCTCTCTCGTGCCGATGTCACACACGCTGCCCCCGTCTGCCCCAACCAAATCGCCGCCCAAACCAATCTCGGCCACGCCTCGCTGTTGATGTGGCACCATGGAACCCCCGACGCCGCCGGCCTCCCGTTGCTCCTGTTGTTGTTGTGCGTCCCGCCTCTACTGCCACTGCCCCTGGACGTGCACCCAGGATTCTCCATTGCCAGACTTCGCAGCCGTCCGGGCTCCGCTGCCCACATGGGCGTGTCGCCCCTCCCGGCCACCCTGATGAGAGGTTCTGCATCTGAGAGGCAGTGCTGGAAGCGTCGATCATGGTTGTACTGGTGGTGGCAAGCATGCTCGGGGGAGCCAGGAGCCCAGGATGAACAGGGATTCTATGTTAGCACTGGAGGTGGAGGAGACGGCGAGGGCAGCAGGGGGGAGGCGGGCGAGTCGGAGAAGGTGTTAGTTTCTCTCACAAGATCGTTCCCCATCACCATCCACCATGGCTGCTGATGCTTTCCTCCAGGATCTCCATCCATGGCTCCGTCATGTGGGTCAATGATTTTGGGGCAGATTAAATGATGGGTGTCAGGCGTTGTGGTGTGTTTTACTTCACTACGGGTAACTCTACTGCTGATGTGGCACAATCTGCCGGGAAGGAAGCAACAAATGCCAGCGTAAATTCGTAATTGTATTTGCGCATGATGCAGCAACAGACTCCTGATCAAGATGCATTGTCCTATCTGTTCAAAGGATCCTGCAGATCCAAGGCGCATGAAGTGGCAGGCTAGCAGCTATGAATCAAGCACGCCAGGGGTGGATCTGACAGTGTTATTCCTGTTTTATGAACACAAACAGAGGGTCTGCTAGGCTCTTCACATGATCGGCTATCCAAAGCAGTTCCAAAGGAAGTTAACTACACTGACATAAAAAATAGTTGTTTGCTTTATTCTTTTTTCCAGGCAAGATGTTTGCTTTATTCTATGCAGAACTATAGTACATTACATCTTCAGACTTGCACACCGATGTATAGAACATCATTTGTTATTAGTACTTTGAATAGGTTCATGCCAAAAGATAAACTTTTAGATATACTCCCTCCCTTCTTAAATATAAGTCTGTTTAGAGATTTCTATATAGACTACACACGGATATAGATATACATATTTTAGAGTGTAGATTAACTCATTTTGCTCCGTATGTAGTCCATATTGGAATCTCTAGATAGAATTATACTCCCTCAGTCCGGAAATATTTGTCAAAGAAATAGACGTATCTAGACATATTTTAGTTTAGATACATCTATTCTCTTCTATTTCTACACAAGTAATTCCGGGCAGAGAGAGTATTTAGGAACAGAGGGAGTACATGGCATAACCCTCACCCCTGATGGCACATGCCCTCTATTTGATGTTCATCCAGAGAGGTTCAAGATAACATTGCAGGAGAGAATACAGCCATATGGTGACAGTCAATAAAGTGAAGCAAATGCCAAGAAAGGGAGTAAAAGGGGCCTATCATGCCAGGTAAATCAATGAAGTGTTCTCCGTAGAATTGCAACGAAATTCATGTTAATTTCTTGCGAATGAACAAGGTCCTGATTATTTTGGATGAATTTGTTTTTCACACAGCATAGGCTTAGCAAGGTGGACATGCCTAATATATTATTGTATGAAGCACCATAGCTTTTGCCTGGAAGGAAACATTTTTGCTTGCTTCTTTTTTGAGTTTCCAGTTATCCTCTATTTCCTTGCTTTGTTTTTATTGGTTGTGAAGCATTCGTTGCTGTCACCAAATCTATGTTGGAAAGTCTAGATCTGTTTGACATAGGCACATTGATTAGGGGGCTTGAACCAGCCATAGTTGAGCAAAATCTGTCCCATTTAAAAGTGTATGTCTTAGGTAAGAAACCTGCTACCGAAATGATTTTTGTTGTGATACATAACATGTATTTAAGGTAGCCACTGCTATGTTTGAAACATAACATACCACATCTAGAAACACATTCTCATTGCCACCCGTTACGAGCAATTAATCGAATCTGATGATTAGAAGCATGCTTCACTTCTTGTGCTAAATTTTGTTGTTGTTATTTCCCTTTTATGACTTTTGATTTGTTCCTATTTGCTAATCTACTGTCCTTTTTATAATTTTCAAAGTACTTTTCTATTAGAACACTCTTACATCCATCTTTGTACAACTTCATAGTTTTGGTTTTCTTTCTTTCTCTTGCAAGGTTAGGGGTCTTATATCCTTGTTAACCTGTGAATGGTAGTCAAGATGCTCTTGCGGGTCACATAGCACATATTAAGCGTATCTCCCGTTGCAACGCGCGGGAAGTGTGTGTGTATGTCATCTATCTACTGCTATGGACTTGAAGGTCCTAAGGAAACTACTCACACCTTACCATGGAGGTAGCAAGATTGCAGAGAATGGCTCCAGTGATGGATTCCCCCAGTGGCAAGGTGCCGGAACAGGCCTCCAGATTGGATCTCCCTGGTACAAGAACTTGCGGCGGCGTAAAAAATCCCAAAAAATGGTACCAAGAGTTTCTTGACTTTTGGTATTTATAGACGAAAGAATAGATGTAAGACAGTGCACGCGGGGGGGGGGGGGGGGGGGGGGGGGGGGGGGGGGGGGGGGGGGCACGCGGCCATTCCACACGGGTGGCCCCCTGGTCGCACCCTTGGGCCTCGTGGGGCCAATGGGTGACCCCCCGGCAGCTCCCGACACTTTCTAGAATCCTTGTGTCTTGGAGAAAATCATATTAGATCCCCATGATTTTTTATTCCCGTATATATGGATTTTATGACAAGTTAAAAACATGCAGTAAAACAACAACCGGCTCTGTGCACTAAATTAATAGGTTAGTCTAGAGAAATAATAAAAAATAGTATAAGAAAGTATTTAAAAGTGATATTATAATAGAGTGAAACAACCAAAAAAATAGATACATTCAATACGTATCACATCACCATCAATGCCCGGAGCAGTCACCATGACGTCACGGAAGCCGTCAGGGCCACTACTGCTTAGACTTCTACCCGCAGCTACGAGATCTACCACCGCTTGGCCACGCAACCACACTCCGCGAGGAGTAAATCCAATCACTACTAGCTCCACATTTGCCAGCAAGATGTTTCCGGTGATGCCTCTGTGTGCCATGCTCATTTGTCGTCCATGTGTTCTTTGGGAGGAGTGACACAGGGATCCATTCAGTTTAGCATAGGCGAATATTCATCAATCATTAATTAATTATATTATTTTGCTTCTTAACAATTAGGTAAGTGCTTAAACCGTGACCCATGGAGGATGAATTTCACCTACATTCTTGACTCTTTTGTCGCATGGGTACGTCGCTCAATGGGCCTCTATCAAATTACTTTTGGGGACCATCTATCCTAGTCCCTAACAAGCTCATGGACATAATCTAATGTCGAGTAATCGCTGTTACCTGCGTGGAAGGAGAAGGAAAGAAGATGATGAAGAGAGGCTACCATGTGTCGGGTAATCTTCATTATATCATCAATCTTATATATTATCTATCTATACCTACTAATTTGGGACTCCCTAAAAATTCCCATGTTAATCAGTTAATTAGAGTCGTTAATCTGGTGGGCTCGAGTTATTATAGTGCAGATCAACTCATATAATCCCGATATTAATCAGGAACTGAAACAAGAGCCAAATAATGTTTCCTTTGAAAATAAAAGACGAAAAACCTTTCTCAAATATATGCCAAAAGAGATCGGATCCTAATCTCATTACACCGACCCTTCTTCCCTATTCTTTCTCTCTTTGATCCAATCTCTTTTGACAGAAAAGTTTTTCTAAACAAAACTTGTCATACATGTGAATTAATAGAGTCTCATGCTAGAAAAAGTATGCAATGAAAAATTCAGATGTATGATAAGTTTTGTTTAGAAAAACTTTTAGCACATATAAATAGGATGTAATACCCATAAATACTACAGTATGCATACAAAAATATGTGCCGTACAGGCGTAATGCTTCCAGTACACCTATATATTGGTAAATTATAGGCATGCGTTTAATATGCTGATCATGTAAGTTATTTATGGCTACCTCTCATTTAGTATACACTATGACATGTTCTGATATAATTTATTATTCATCAAGTTTGGTATTTTTTGAGTCATATACTTTATATGTATATAGTTTTCAAACAAATATTCAAACCATATTCAAAAACCTTGCAGATATTCCAAAAATTAAAGTTTTAAACTATTTTTTTGTAAGTAGAAATAATACTCAAATAGAAAATAGCATTCCGTTTAGTTTAAAATTGCATGGGGACACATACATACATAGATCAACTTATTATTAGATTCTGTTATAGGAAGGTGATACATTGTAGATTGATCTTTTCATGTGGACAAATTCGGTCAAGCTTCTCTACAACCTAATCATGGTCGATCATTTTATATATGAAACAATATGCTATATTAAATATATGGTATATAGTCGAGAAAAGTATCAACTTCACCATGTTGACATAGATTTTAATATATAGCCCATTGAGTTGAGAAGTGAATAGACAATAGAACCTCGGGATTTTGTTTATGGTTGTTTTCTATGAGGTCATATAGCAAAGCAAAGGTGAAATATGATATGCCTTATAAGGAACAATTGGGACCAGTCAGAAAGTCTTGATGATGATTTATGATCATAGCATGAGTTTAGAGAAGTTCCATGAGTTGAATCAAATGACCTTGGAAGAGGTACAATTTCCTTACAACAACAAAGAACAATTGTCATTTTTAGGAAATAAAATACTAAAAGCAATAGCAGGTTCCTCTTTTTACTAACCAAACAGAAGTTCAGCTTGGAGCTACCAAAATGAGCAATTTAGTAATAATTGTATTTATTACGTGTAACACCATGAATACCTTTCTTATTATGATTGTTCTTCTATATGGTGTGCTTGCAAGGTACCAGAAGAGAAATTCTCCCAGATATATCATCTTGAACAAGAGAGATTATGTTTAGTATAAACTTACCCAAGTTGATTTGGATACAAATTTTCTTCCCCGCATTTATGAGATAATAGTAAGAGATCTTTTGTAAGTCTTATGTGAATTAAATATACTTTTCAAAAGTTTTTGCTTGCCATATATGTTGAGGGATGCAATTTATATACTACTATGAGAAAAGATGAGATGTATTGAAGTATGCAGAAAAAATGAGTGCAAACTGAAGTGTGAACAGTGATACTCTTGAAACATAAATGCAGCTAAAATATCAAAGTTACAAAACTCAAGTAACTTGAACAATTGCAAGGTGAAAAATAACTACAATGAACCCCAAATGACATAATGTATTTTTGCCAGCCAGTGAGGGCCTACATGCTCCTAGAAACTTGAACAAAACTCAAGTAACAAACACGATAGTTGATGAACTATTTTTATAATCGGTTGGTAAGATTGTGATAAAAAAATTGCAAGATGAAAAAGGACCCTACTTCAGCTATGATGATTACGCCAACCGAATCGACCAACCAACATATTTGACTACCCCTTCGGGCAATCGATCACATATCCCTCAGTGTTTTCCAATCCGGAATTGAAGGTCACTACAATTGCAACAATGGTCCATCATTTCCATCAAAATAGCGAGTTGTAGTTCAGGAAGGTGCACACGATCGATGCTACGCAGATCGCTAGGGAGGGTAGCAGAGTGACGTTGTGGAGGCTCCTAATCCCAGGTACCCTAGCACAGTGATTGTGCAGTCCGCGAACACTCCCGCAAGTGTGTCGGACTCCATCGGGAGGAGCCCACCATTTTATGTCCCAAGGGAGAGTCGTGATGACATCACGCTCACCAACAGAGAGAGGTTGATGCCCGCATTTCATGGCAAGAAGTTTAGAAACTCTCCTCGGTGGGAGATGAGACATATACTATAAGAGAATGTTCGAAGATTTGTTACCTTCAAGAACTTTAGCAGACACTAATGTAACGAGAGATGAGGCAACATACTAGATAACAGAGTATGTGCTCATGACTTTGAAGCTAAAAATAATGCCCACCAGCAATGTAATTTGAGAACCCATCAAGAGTTGCTTGTAAAAATGGCAACAACATTGGTAAGATGCCCATTTTGAAATGCTGGCAGGGCAGCAGAAAACTATTAATACCTATAGGCTTAAAGCAACACGAAATTGTGAAGGGCTCAGACGCAAGAGAAAACAACAATTCCACTGATTCTACCTTTTCTTGTACTCCAAGAAAGTCATGTACTCTCTATATAGACGCCCATGAGATTCAGCAACAAACAACGATTCTACCGATCCATTTCTAATCCTCTTACAGGGTGCACGTGCATGCCCTGTCCTGCACACCACCGCGTGAAATCGCAACCGAGCTGACCACTTCCGCCGCGCATGTTGGCCGCCTACCTCTGTACCAGCGGGTCACCACTGGCCTGTGACTTCTCAGCCAGCCGCCTCCATCCTACACAACACCATCCCTTTTGAGAGCCATTGCTAGGTAATGCCCTCGAGTAGAGATGTGTGTGGGTGTGGTGAATTTTTGCCATGAAAGGACTGAAAGAAAAGGATATAGGGGCGATTTTGGTGAGCCAATGAAATCTGACAACTCCATTTGTTGGCTAACAGAGTGTGGTTGAAATGTCACGGGAGTGGTATTTTGGCATGGGAAACCTGAACTTGGGTGCTATTCTGGCACTTTGTTTTTTGATAGTGGTACTTTGACACTTGTGGTTTTAACTAGTGGTATTTTTGCTAATCTCCTTTCAAAAGATGGAGGTCCACAGAGTTACTTCATCAAACATAATTACTTTTTTCTCAGCCACCATTTTTTTCTATAGCTCGTGTGTTGCCATTGGAATAGTAACCCCTTCATTTTAAAACATAGTGCATATTAGATCATCTCTAGCACATTCCCTAATATTCAAATTTGAGGAGAAAAAAAAAACCCACAGCCACTCACTTTTAGTCCACCCAGGAGCGTCTGAGCAAAAGTTGGCACCGCCTCCAACTCCCACACAGCCTTCCCGCACACATGTACGTGCTTGCACATCATGTCAATTATTGTTACCCGTCTGATTGAAGTTGTGTGACATCAGCAAGCCATGCATGTACTCGTAAGCAACTTTTTTGCATCAATTTATCCATGGAAACCATGCCACTTTATCAAGTCATGTATGTCTTTTTTTGGAATAATCAAGTCATGTATGTTAGTTCCGCATAAAAAATTCATGCATGTTGCGTACAAGTTAAATATTTTTTATTATTTTTAATTGCATTATGGACGATATATGTGTTGGATGCTTGAAGCAAAAAATTATAGGTCATGTTCCATATTTATGTGAAAAGTTGTTGGCACATTAAATTCAATTCAAAAATAAATTATTTTGTATACATTAATTTGTAGCATACAACTTATGTTCTATTGTTCCTAAAATGTAAACAACTGAGAACACTTTTACATTTTTTCATTAGTTTTAAATTTTTTTAGAAATTATTTATGCATTAGTTTAAACACAGTTTTTGGTAACTCGCTGGAAAATCTGCTACTAAAACAAAGTTCTACACTGGGAGCCTATTCTTCAATAGGCTGAAGTACATCATTTCAGCGTGAAGAAAAATGTTGTTATTGATATATCACTGTGTTATTTGAATTAAAGAATCCCACCGAACTTGTATTTTCCTTCCCATACATAATAATTTAATGTAGGACATGTAACAGAAGTATATGAAACCTAGATTTTCTATTCATGTGCATTTGTTATACCTGAAAGAGATTTGGAACATTATTTTGGTTGATAATTAAGCGTGTTTAATAGTGACAAAATTTAAAACCGTAGGAAAGTTCTAAGCCATCATATCTACCTGGGTCTACATGATTTATCATTATTATGGTGATTTTGGTGAAGTTTAAGTAATATAATTGACCGAAAATTTCTTGCTCTAATTACAGTACAGATTTGACAATTTTCATATAAGGATCCGCTAGACATGCTCTTAGTTTTTAAAATGAGGCTTCTTGGGAAAGTTCCCTCCTTTCTTTCATTCTTAGGTAGGCTGGGAGAATCAAACCCAGATGGCTTGAGTGGAAAATAACGCACTGGCCATTTCGTTAGGAGGCTCTCCCCGATTCTCTTAGTTTTGAACTAAGTCAACCTTAGTTTACTGTGGTCAAGTTTATAAAAAATCAATATTCACCACTACCAAATAAGTAACTAGATCCACATAAAATATATTTTATATTGTATTTATTTGGTATTATATAGGTTGATAGTTTCTAATGTATCTGGCCAAACATTTTGGAGTTTGTATACACTTTGAAACGAAGATAACATTTCTATTTATTTATTTTTGGCTCACGGTAGACAACGAATGAGCTAGTTGCTCCCAATTAATTAAGTAATAGGCCACTGTAAGGCTTGAACATTTTGATGACAAACTGACCAACAACCCCAACGGATGGATCGTTGACACTTTATTACCACACAAACAGACGCGCATGTAGTACATGCATGGACACATAGGGCTTACAATACAGAGTAGAACGTATGAGCTAGCTGCTGGCTTCAGCGCTTGCGCTGCCACGCTGCCTGACGGACGGTGCTGTGACGTGCAAGCGGAGTCGCCAGGGTCGCAGCCGGCCTAGCAGCCCGTGCCGGAATAGGTGCAGCGGCATCTGGCCGCGCAGGGCGGAGGGGGAGTGCAAATAGCGATGCAGACCTTCCCTTTCGGGCAGGGCACACACCCGCAGCGCCCGATGCACGTTGCTAGCGCGTCCGTCGGCTGCCCCGACGCGGCCGGGGCCAGCGCGGCCGCACAGAGCGCGGCCAGGAGGACGAAGGCGGCGAACTTGAGAGCGGGAGCAGCCATGAGATGAAAGGAGAGGAGAGGAGATGGTATGCTTTAGGTTTGTGATGATCAGATGGAAGACCGAGACATTATTTATAGGCTAGTAGTAGTTGATTAACCATCAAGTAGTTTGAATTGTGCAGCATGTGATATTGACTTCACGTTACATGCTCATCTCGAGAGGATAACTCACGATATACAGTTGACGTGGAGAGGATCGTTCCGATCGGATCCCATTAGCTCCGGCTTCTGCCGTCCTCATTTGAATTTTAGCTAACAGCACACCTTTTTTGACGTTCTCTTCTTTTTCGTTGAACCCAGGCCGTACTGCATGCGTTCATACATGTATATTGTACCGGCAAAATATAATGCATGCGTTTCACTTTTCACACATTCACACGAGCCAATATATAGTGGCCCAATCCGTTTGAGAGCAAGGAAAACAAAATGGCCTGGTTATATGGGAAATTTGATCAAAGAGCACAACACGGCATGGTTGATTAAGGGACAACTATAACAGAAAAAAGAAACATAAAAGAAAGGACATGCCCACAACCCGGAGATGAGCAAGCAAGCTCTTTGATGACGCCTTCAAGAAGGAAAACAACACCCTTGGGCGTCGTCGCGGCCGGCGTAGACCCTCGCTGACGATTTAAGTTTCGCCCGGACACCTACCAAACAGTAAAACTAGCTAAAGTAGTTTTACAAGTACAGAGATGTTGAATTGGCCGTATATTGACTTTCAAAATGGTTGCAAAATAATTTAGGCAGCGACAGTTCCAGTCATACAAGCAAGAGGTTGAATTATCCACATTTTGATTTTCTAGAGGATCATCGAGATCTTACCCGCCAGTGATGGTCTACATGCTGCTAGAAACTTGAACAAGACTCAAGTAACAAACACGATAGTTGATGAACTGTTTGGCTAATCGATGGATAAGCTTGTGATAAAAAATTTGCAATGCGAAAAAGGACCCTTCTTCAGCTACGATGATTATGCTAACCGATTCGAGCAAGCAGCATATGTAAATGTCCCTTTGAGCAATCAAACACATACCCCTCGGTGTTTCCAATCTGGAACTGATGGTGGCTGCTGATACAATGGAAGAGTGATTGTACACTACTAGGGAAAACTTTATACACAGCAGCTCACCAGTAGCGCTTTTTAAAAAGCGATGCTGCTAATTAGCAGTAGCGCTTGAACAGAAAGAGCGTTGGTATGATACACATAGCAATAGCGCGGTAGTTAAAAAATAAGCTACTACTATAATTGCCAGACCGTTGCCGGCAAGCTAGGCATACTAGTAGCGCTCATACGTAAAAAGCGCTACTGTTATTGTATTTAACAATAGTGCTTTCCTCCAACCAGTGCTATTGCTAAATTCAGTCCCCTCCTAAGACCCAAGTTTAGTCCCACCTCGCTCCGCGAACAGAATGTTTACCACCTTAAATATGGTGCTTCTCAAACTATCACAACCAATTGATCTTCATTGTACTCTACGTGTAGGATCTGTGGCAATATGAATCTTCGTCGGTTCCTAAACCGGTGAAGATTCATACTGACAATTTAGATTCTACACAAAAAGATCATTGATGACCATTGCTTTTTTATGCTTTTTTTACATGCTTAGCCTTAGTAGTAGCGCTGGTTCTCTTCCCTTAACGCGCTAGTGCTATGGAGCTTAGTAGTAGTGATGGTTACCAACCAGCGCTACTACTACGGGCACCATATCCACACCCCGCATCCTCACTCTCCCCTCACACTCTCACTCGCTCTCTCTCCGCCGCGCGTTGTCACCGCCGTCACCCACCGTCGCCCCCAAGGTATCTGCCTCCCTCCCTCCTCCTCTCGCCGCCCTCCTCTCTCCTTCCTCCGGCGGCCCTCCTCTCTCCTCCCTCCTCCCTGCCGGCGCCCGATGCTCTCCTCCCACATCCTTCGACTGCCCTGCTCCCTCATCCCTCCTCCCACTGCCCTCCTCTCTCCTCCCTCCCCCAGCCGCTCGAAGCCCTCACTCCTCCCTCCTCCTCCTCCTCCTCCTCCTCCCACCTCTCTCTGTATAAAAATTTAGGTATAGAATTTTTTAGTAAAAGAATTTAGTAGTAGAAATTTTTAGGTACAAAAATGTATTAGAATGCTATATGAGATTTTTTTACTAAATGTAGGTTTTTTGAATAGAATTGAAAAAAATAAGTAAATGTAAGTCTTTTGTTTTGGTGTTAGACACAAGGTTTCAAACTCTAAGTTATGTGAAATTAGGGCATTTTTCTATGATTCAAGAAGTAGGCAGTAGTTAAAAAAACCAGGGCATCTTTCTAGGGTTTATAAGGATATATAGATAGATGGATGGATGGAAAGATGTTAGGGCTAACACTAGGGTATTTTAGTAAATGTATAGGTCTTTTCAATTTTTAGGGTTAGAACAAGGTATTTTTAGTAAATGATAGGGCTAGAACTAGGATGTTTTAGACATAGGATTTCACTAAGTCCTAAGATGAGGATAATAATGTTTCTGTTTATATTTTATTTTTGCAAAAATCAAGGAGCCCCTGCATCATCCCTGCCGTCGTCCCCATCACCGACCACCTCCGACCTTGAGGTGAGACCAGCCAAATCCCCATGTCGATGATGATGTACATGTTTTGATAGTTGTAGTAGAGTAGTAGCTACATGAGTGGCCTATGTTTGCAGCGAACACCTCACAATGACCTATGTTTTGCCGGAGTGTGGATTAATTTCCATTCCAGCAAATTTTAGGCGCTCGATATATGTCCCTTTTAGCAAAGGTCATGCCGAATTTTTCCGTGAATTTTGGCATGACTTGTGCTGGAATATGTAGGAAATATCGAGTGGCCTGGATTTTGTAGAAAGATAATTAGACGACATTTTGGGTTGACTTTAAGTCTGTCGGGGCTCCATAAATGACAGTCAACAAATGAGTGAGGGAGAAAGTCTGCACCATATATGAGAGAAGAAGAATCCCGAATGTTGTCGTGGGGGTCGTTTCTCCTTCTTCCTAGACTAGTCCTGGCCATGGGAAGCCCGGCCCGACGCTGCTCCTGGGCCGGGCTCGGGCCTAGATTTTGAGCCCAATGGCCGGACTGGGCCAAGGCCCGTCGATTTTGCGCTTTTGCGAAGGGGCCCGGCTCGAGGCCCGTCGGGCTTTTACGCATTTGGGCCGGGCTTGGGCCCAAAAAATAGGCCCGATGGTCAGGCCGGACCGGGCCGGGCCTAGGTTTTTTGCCTCAGGCTTGGCTAGGCCCGGCCCGAGGTTTGGCCGGGTATATGCTAGACCTTTGTTATGCACTAGGGGAAGGAGGAGTAATGACCATCACTGACAGTCGAAAAATTAGTGAGGGAGTGTCCACCCTATATGAGAGAGAATGAAGAATCCCGACTGTTGCCGTGGGGTCGTTTCTCCTTCTTCTCCTTGTGCTAGACCTTTGTTATGTACTAGGGGAGGGAGGAGTAACGACCATCACCGGCGGTCAAAAAATTAGTGAGGGAGTGTCCACCATATATGAGAGAGACGAAGAATCCTGACTGTTGTCGTGGGGGTCGTTTCTCCTTCTTCTCCTTGTGCTAGACCTTTGTTATGCACTAGGGGAAGGAGGAGTAACGACCATCACCGATGGTCGAAAAATCAGTGAGGGAGTGTCCACCATATACACCACATGAGATGAGAGTACAGTTTTCAAGAAAACACTCGACAGACCAACAGTCAACCCGTGATGAATAATAATGATCTAATTTAATTTTTCTAGTACATATATTGATTTTTACAAGTTTAATCTTTGAATTATGGACATAGGAAATGTCTAACGATGACGATAGGATCCCAGAGTGCGACTGTTGCGGCGACGACCAGGATCCGTGCGACATGCCTCAGCTGGTAGACGGTCGTCGCTTCAGTGTTAAGCTCGATGAGACCTTCTGTTGGGGAACGTAGTAATTTCAAAAAAATTCCTACGCACACGCAAGATCATGGTGATGCATAGAAACGAGAGGGGAGAGTGTTGTCCACGTACCCTCGTAGACCGAAAGCGGAAGCGTTAGCACAACGCGGTTGATGTAGTCGTACGTCTTCACGATCCGACTGATCAAGTACCGAACGCACGGCACCTCCGAGTTCAGCACACGTTCAGCCCGATGACATCCCTCGAACTCCGATCCAGCCGAATGTTGAGGGAGAGTTTCGTCAGCACGACGGCGTGGTGACGATGATGATGTTCTACCGACGCAGGGCTTCGCCTAAGCACGGCTACAGTAGTATCGAGGTGGACTATGGTGAAGGGGGGCACCGCACACGGCTAAAAGATCAAACAATCAATTGTTGTGTCTCTAGGGTGCCCCCTGCCCCCGTATATAAAGGAGAAAGGGGGGTGCGGCCGGCCAGGAGAGGGGGCGCGCCAGGAGGAGTCCTACTCCCACCGGGAGTAGGCCTCCCTCCCTTTTCCTAGTTGGATTAGGACTTGGGGGGAAGAGGTGGAGGATAAGAAGGGAAGGGGGGCGCCGCCCCCCTCTCCTTGTCCTATTCGGACTAGGGGGGAGGGGCGCGCGGTCCTTGCCCTAGTCGCCTCTCCTCTCTTCCACTAAGGCCCACTATGGCCCATTAACTTCTCGGGGGGTTCCGGTAACCTCCCGGTACTCCGGTAAAATCCCGATTTCACCCGGAACACTTTCGATATCCAAACATAGGCTTCCAATATATAAATCTTCATGTCTCGACCATTTCGAGACTCCTCGTCATGTCCGTGATCACATCTGGGACTCCGAACAACATTCGATACATCAAAACATATAGACTCATAATATAACCGTCATCGAAACGTTAAGCGTGCGGACCCTACGGGTTTGAGAACTTTGTAGACATGACCGAGACACGTCTTCGGTCAATAACCAATAGCGGAACCTGGATGCTCATATTGGTTCCCACATATTCTACGAAGATCTTTATCGGTCAGACCGCATAACAACATACGTTGTTCCCTTTGTCATCGGTATGTTACTTGCCCGAGATTCGATCATCGGTATCTCAATACCTAGTTCAATCTCGTTACCGGCAAGTCTCTTTACTCGTTCCGTAATACATCATCCTGCAACTAACTCATTAGTTGCAATGCTTGCAAGGCTTAAGCGATGTGCATTACCGAGAGGGCCCAGAGATACCTCTCCGACAATCGGAGTGACAAATCCTAATCTCGAAATACGCCAACCCAACAAGTACCTTCGTTGACACCTATAGAGCACCTTTATAATCACTCAGTTACGTTGTGACGTTTGGTAGCACACAAAGTGTTCCTCCGGTAAACGGGAGTTGCATAATCTCATAGCCATAGGAACATGTATAAGTCATGAAGAAAGCAATAGCAACAAACTAAACGATCAAGTGCTAAGCTGACGGGATGGGTCAAGTCAATCACATCATTCTCCTAATGATGTGATCCCATTAATCAAATGACAACTCATGTATATGGTTAGGAAACATAACCATCTTTGATCAACGAGCTAGTCAAGTAGAGACATACTAGTGACACTCTGTTTGTCTATGTATTCACACATGTATTATGTTTCCGGTTAATACAATTCTAGCATGAATAATAAACATTTATCATGATATAAGGAAATGAATAATAACTTTATTATTGCCTCTAGGGCATATTTCCTTCAGTCTCCCACTTGCACTAGAGTCAATAATGTAGTTCACATCGCCATGTGATTTAATACCAATAGTTCACATCACCATGTGATTAACACCCATAGTTCACATCGACATGTGACCAACACCCAAAGGGTTTACTAGAGTCAATAATCTAGTTCACATCGCTATGTGATTAACACCCAAAGAGTACTAAGGTGTGATCATGTTTTGCTTGTGAGAGAAGTTTAGTCAACGGGTCTGCCACATTCAGATCCGTAAGTATTTTGCAAATTTCTATGTCAACAATGCTCTACACAGAGCTACTCTAGCTAATTGCTCCCACTTTCAATATGTATCCAGATTGAGATTTAGAGTCATCTGGATCAGTGTCAAAATTTGCATCGACGTAACCCTTTATGACAAACCTTTTTTGTCACCTCCATAATCGAGAAACATATCCTTATTCCACTAAGGATAATTTTGACCGTTGTCCAGTGATCTACTCCTAGATCACTATTGTACTCCCTTGCCAAAATCAGTGTGGGTATACAATAGATCTGGTACACAGCATGGCATATTTTATAGAACCTATGGCCAAGTCATGGGGAATGACTTTCATTCTCTTTCTATCTTCTGCTGTGGTCGGGCTTTGAGTCTTACTCAGTTTCACACCTTGTAACACGGGCAAGAACTCTTTCTTTGATTGTTCCATTCTGAACTACTTCGAAACCTTGTCAAGGTATGTACTCATTGAAAAACTTATCAAGCGTCTTGATCTATCTCTATAGATCTTGATGCTCAATATGCAAGCAGCTTCACCGAGGTCTTTCTTTGAAAAACTCCTTTCAAACACTCCTTTATGCTTTGCAGAATAATTCTACATTATCTCCGATCAACAATATGTCATTCGCATATACTTATCAGAAATGATGTAGTGCTCCCACTCACTTTCTTGTAAATACAGGCTTCATTGCAAGTCTGTATAAAACTATATGCGTTGATCAACTTATCAAAGTGTATATTTCAACTCCGAGATGCTTGCACCAGTCCATAGATGGATTGCTGGAGCTTGCATACTTTGTTAGCACCTTTAGGATTGACAAAACTTCCTTGTTGCATCATATACAACTCTTCTTTAATACATCCATTAAGGAATGTAGTTTTGTTTATCCATTTGCCAGATTTCATAAAATGTGGCAATTGCTAACATGATTCGGACAGAATTAAGCATAGATATGAGTGAGAAACTCTCATCGTAGTCAACACCTTGAACTTGTCGAAAACCTTTTGCGACAATTCTAGCTTTGTAGATAGTAACACTACTATCAGCATCTGTCTTCCTCTTGAAGATCCATTTAATCTCAATGGCTCGCCAATCTTTGGGCAAGTCAATCAAAGTCCATACTTTGTTCTTATACATGGATCTCATCTCAGATTTCATGGCCTCAAGCCATTTCGCGGAATCTGGGCTCATCATCGCTTCCTCATAGTTCGTAGGTTCGTCATGGTCAAGTAACATGAACTCCAGAACAGGATTACCGTACCACTCTGGTGCGGATCTCACTCTGGTTTACCTACGAGGTTCGGTAGTAACTTGATGTAAAGTTACAGGATCATCATCATTAGCTTCCTCACTAATTGGTGTAGTAGTCACAGGAACATATTTCTGTGATGAACTACTTTCCAATAAGGGAGCAGGTACAGTTACCTCATCAAGTTCTACTTTCCTCCCACTCACTTCTTTCGAGAGAAACTCCTTCTCTAGAAAGGATCCATCCTCAGCAATGAATATCTTGCCTTTGGATCTGTGATAGAAGGTGTACCCAACATTTTCTTTTGGGTATCCTATGAAGACGCACTTCTCCTATTTGGGTTTGAGCTTATCAGGTTGAAACTTTTTCACATAAGCATTGCAACCTCAAACTTTAAGAAACGACACTTAGGTTTCTTGCCAAACCATAGTTCATATGGTGTTGTCTCAACGGATTTAGATGGTGCCCTATTTAACATGAATGTAATTGTTTCTAATGCATAACCCCAAAACGATAAGGGTAAATTGGTAAGAGACATCATAGATCGCACCATATCTAATAAAGTACGGTTACGACGTTCGGACACACCATTACACTGTAGTGTTCCAGGTGGCGTGAGTAGTGAAACTATTTCACATTGTTTTAACTAAAGGCCAAACTCGTAACTCAAATATTTTACTTATGCGATCATATCGTAGAAACTTTTATTTTTGTTACGATGATTCTCCACTTCACTCTGAAATTCTTTGAACTTTTCAAATGTTTCAGACTTGTGTTTCATCAAGTAGATATACTCATATCTGCTCAAATCATCTGTGAAGATCAGAAAATACTGATACCTGCCGCGGGCCTCAATATTCATCGGACCACATACATCAGTATGTATGATTTCCAACAAATCTGTTGCTCGCTCCATTGTTCTGGAGAACGGAGTCTTAGTCATCTTGCCCATGAGGCATGGTTCGCAAGCATCAAGTGATTCCAAAAGCCCATTAGCATGGATTTTATTCATGTGCTTTACACCAATATAACCTAAACTGCAGTGCCACAAATAAGTTGCACTATCATTATTAACTTTGCATCTTTTGGCTTCAATATTATGAAAACGTGTATCACCACGATCGAGATCCAACAAACCATTTTCATTGGGTGTATGGCCATAGAAGGTTTTATTCATGTAAACAGAACAACAATTATTCTCTAACTTACATGAATAATCGTATTGCAATAAACATGATCCAATCATATTCATGCTCAACGCAAACACTAAATAACATTTATTTTAGGTTTAACACTAATCCAAAAAGTATAGGGAGTGTGCGATGATGATCATATCAATCTTGGAACCATTTCCAATACACATCGTCACTTCACCCTTAACTAGTCTCTGTTCATTCTGCAACTCCCGTTTCGACTTACTATTCTTAGCAACTGAACTAGTATCAAATACTGAGGGGTTGCTATAAACACTAGTAAAGTACACATCAATAACATGTATATCAAATATACCTATGTTCACTTTTCCATCCTTCTTATCTGCCAATTACTTGGGGTAGTTCCGCTTCCAGTGACCAGTCCCTTTGCAGTAGAAGCACTCAGTTTCAGGCTTAGGTCCAGACTTGGGTTTTTTCACTTGAGCAACAACTTGCTTGCCGTTCTTCTTGAAGTTCCCCTTTCTTCCCTTTGTCCCTTTACTTGAAACTAGTGGTTTTGTTTACCATCAACACTTGATGCTTTTCTTGATTTCTACCTTCGTCGATTTTAGCATCACGAAGAGCTTGGGAATCGTTTCCGTTATCCCTTGCATATTATAGTTCATCACGAAGTTCTACTAACTTGGTGATGGTGATTAGAGAATTCTGTCAATCACTATTTTATCTGGAAGATTAACTCCCACTTGATTCAAGTGATTGTAGTACCCAGACAATCTGAGCACATGTTCACTGCTTGAGCTATTCTCCTCCATCTTTTAGCTATAGAACTTGTTGGAGACTTCATATATCTCAACTCGGGTATTTTCTTGAAATATTAACTTCAACTCCCGGAACATCTCATATGGTCCATGATGTTCAAAACGTCTTTGAAGTCCCGATTCTAAGCCGTTTAAGCATGGTGCACTAAACTATCAAGTAGTCAGCATATTGAGCTAGCCAAACGTTCATAACATCTGCATCTGCTCCAGCAATAGGTTTGTCACCTAGCGGTGCATCAAGGACATAATTCTTCTGTGCAGCAATGAGGATAAACCTCAGATCACGGATCCAATACGCATCATTGCTACTAACATCTTTCAACTTAGTTTTCTCTAGGAATATATCAAAAATAAAACATGGGAGCTAAACGCGAGCTATTGATCTACAACATAGATATGCTAATACTACCAGGACTAAGTTCATGATAAATTTAAGTTCAATTAATAATATTACTTAAGAACTCCCACTTAGATAGACATCCCTCTAATCCTCTAAGTGATCATGTGATCCATATCAACTAAACCATGTCCGATCATAACGTGAGATGGAGTAGTTTCAATGGTGAACATCACTATGTTGATCATATCTACTATATGATTCACGCTCGACCTTTCGGTCTCAGTGTTCCAAGGCCATATCTGTTATATGCTAGGCTCGTCAAGTTTAACCTAAGTATTCCGCGTGTGCAACTGTTTTGCACCCGTTGTATTTGAACCTAGAGCCTATCACACCCGATCATCATGTGGTGTCTCAGCATGAAGAACTTTCGCAACGGTGCATACTCAGGGAGAACACTTGTACCTTGATAATTAGTGAGAGATCATCTTATAAAGCTACCGTCGAACTAAGAAAAATAAGATGCATAAAAGATAAACATCACATGCAATCAATATAAGTGATATGATATGGCCATCATCACCTTGTGCTTGTGATCTCCATCTCCGAAGCATGGTCATGATCACTGCTAAGTCTTGAGCTTGCGTTGGTTTTCCCCGAAGAGGAAGGGATGATGCAGCAGAGTAGCGTAAGTATTTCCCTCAGTTTTTGAGAACCAAGGTATCAATCCAGTAGGAGCCCACGCTCAAGTCCCTCGTACCTGCACAAGGCGATAGCTACTCGCAACCAACGCGATTAGGGGTTGTCAAGCCCTTCACGATCACTTACGAGAGTGAGATCTGATAGATAGAATATTTTTGGTATTTTTGTATAAAGATGCAAAGTAAAAAAGTAAAAGTAAAGTAAATAGCAAAACAATATAAAAGTGATGGAGATTGATATGATGAGAATAGACCCGGAGGCCATAGGTTTCACTAGTGGCTTCTCTCAATAGCATAAGTATTCTACGGTGGGTGAACAAATTACTGTTGAGCAATTGATAGAATTGAGCATAATTATGAGAATATCTAGGCATGATCATGTATATAGGCATCATGTCCGTGACAAGTAGACCGAAACGATTCTGCATCTACTACTATTACTCCACTCATCGACTGCTATCCAGCATGCATCTAGAGTATTAAGTTAAAAATAGAGTAACGCCTTAAGCAAGATGACATGATGTAGAGAGATAAATTCATGCAATATGGAATAAACCCCATCTTGTTATCCTCGATGGCAACGATACAATACGTGCCTTGCTGCCCCTTCTGTCACTGGGTAAGGACACCGCAAGATCGAACCCAAAGCTAAGCACTTCTCCCATGGCAAGAACTACCAATCTAGTTGGCCAAACCAAACGGATAATTCGAAGAGACTTGCAAAGATAACCAATCATGCATAAAAGAATTCAGAGAATATTCAAATATTATTCATATATAGACTTGATCATAAACCCACAATTCATTGGTCTCAACAAACACACCGCAAAAAGAAGATTACATCGAATAGATCTCCACAAGAGAGGGGGAGAACTTTGTATTGAGATTCAAAGAGAGAGAAGAAGCCATCTAGCTACTAACTATGGACCCGAAGGTCTGAGGTAAACTACTCACACTTCATCGGAGGGGCTAGGATGATGTAGAAGCCCTCCGTGATGACGGCCCTCTTCCGGCGGAGCTACGGAACAGGCCCCAAGATGGGATCTCGTGGATACAGAAAGTTGCGGTGGTGGAATTAGGTTTTTGGCTCCTGTTCTGATCATTTGGGGTACGTGTGTATATATAGGAGGAAGGAGTACGTCGGTGGAGCACCGAAGGGCCCATGAGGCAGGGGGCGTGCCCCCCACCCTCGTGACCACCTCTTTGATCCCTTGCAGTAGGGTCCAAGTCTCCTGGATCACGTTCGGTGAGAAAATCATGTTTCCGAAGATTTTATTCCGTTTGGACTCCGTTTGATATTCTGTTTATCCGAAACACTGAAATAGGCAAAAAAACAGCAATTCTGGGCTGGGCCTCCGGTTAATAGGTTAGTCCCAAAAATAATATAAAAGTGGAAAAAAGCCCAATATAGTCCAAAACAGTAGATAATATAGCATGGAGCAATCAAAAATTATAGATATGTTGGAGACGTATCAGGCATTCCCAAGCTTAATTCCTGCTCGTCCTCGAGTAGGTAAATGATAAAAAAAGAATTTTGATGCGGAGTGCTACTTGGCATAATTTCAATGTAAATCTTCTTAATTGTGGTATGAATATTCAGATTAGAAAGATTCAAGATAAAGTTTTATATTGACATAGAAAATAATAATACTTCAAGCATACTAACAAAGCAATTATGTCTTCTCAAAATAACATGGCCAAAGAAAGTTATCCCTACAAAATCATATGATCTGGCTATGCTCCATCTTCCGCACACAAAGTATTTAAATCATGCACAACCCCGATGACAAGCCAAGCAATTGTTTCATACTCTAACTTTTTCAAAACTTTTTCAATCTTCACGCAATACATGAGCGTGGGCCATGGATATAGCACTATAGGTGGAATAGAATGGTGGTTGTGGAGAAGACAAAAAGGAGAAGATAGTCTCACATCGACTAGGCTTATCAACGGGCTATGGAGATGCCCATCAATAGATATCAATGTGAGTGAGTAGGGATTGCCATGCAACGGATCCACTAGAGCTATAAATGTATGAAAGCTCAACAAAAGAAACTAGTGGGTGTGCATCCAACTTGCTTGCTCACGAAGACCTAGGGCAATTTGAGGAAGCCCATCATTGGAATATACAAGCTAAGTTATATAACGTAAAATTCCCACTAGTATATGTAAGTGACAACATATGAGACTCTCTATATGAAGAACTTGGTGCTACTTTGAAGCACAATATATGAGACTTTCTATATCATGGTGCTACTTTGAAGCACAAGTGTGGAAAAAAAGATAGTAGCATTGCCCCTTTTTTTGGGCCTTCTTTTTTTCTTTGGCCTTTCCCCTTTTTTTGGGACAATGCTCTATTGAATGATGATCATCACACTTCTATTTATTTACAACTCAATGATTACAACCCGATACTAAAACAAAGTATGACTCTATATGAATGCCTCCGGCGGTGTACCGGGATATGCAATGAATCACGAGTGACAAGTATGAAAGAATTATGAACGGTGGCTTTGCCACAAATACTATGTCAACTACATGATCATGCTAAGCAATATGACAATGATGGATGTGTCATGATGAACTAGATGGTGGAAAGTTGCATGGCAATATATCTTGGAATGGCTATGGAAATGCCATAATAGGTAGGTATGGTGGCTGTTTTGAGGAAGGATATGGTAGGTGTATGATACCGGCGTAAGTTGCGCGGTATTAGAGAGGCTAGCAAGGGTGGAAGGGTGAGAGTGCGTATAATCCATGGACTCAACATTAGTCATAAAGAACTCATATACTTATTGCAAAAATTTAGAAGTTATCAAAGCAAAGTATTACGCGCATGCTCCTAGGGGGATAGATTGGTAGAAAAAGACCATCGCTCGTCCCCGACCACCACTCATAAGGAAGACAATCAATAAATAAATCATGCTCCGACTTCATCGCATAACGGTTCACCATACGTGCATGCTACGGGAATCACAAACTTCAACACAAGTATTCTTTAAATTCACAACTACTTAACTAGAATGACTTTAATATTATCACCTCCATATCTCAAAACAATTATCATGCTTCAATCTTTTCTTGGTATTCAACACACTCAAAAGAAAGTTTCACAAATCTTGAATACCAAGCATATTATTATTAGGCAAATTACCATGCTATTAAGAGACTCTCAAATTAATTTAAGTGAAGCATGAGAGATCAATAGTTTCTTTAAAATGAATCCACCACCATGCTCTAAAAGATCTAAGTGAAGCACATAGAGCAAAATTATCTAGCTCAAAGGATATAAGTGAAGCACATAGAGCAAAATTATCTAGCTCAAAGGATATAAGTGAAGCACATAGAGTATTCTATCAAATTTTAATTCATGTATGGCTCTCTCAAAAGGTGTGTACAGCAAGGATGATTGTGGCATACTAACAAACAAATACACAAATAATAAAAGACGCTCCAAGAAAAACACATATCATGTTGGTGAATAAAAATATAGCTCCAAGTAAATTACCGATGGAAGTGGACGAAGAGGGGGTGCCTTCCGGGGCATCCCCAAGCTTTGACTTTTTGGTGTCCTTGGATTATCTTGGGGGTGCCATGGGCATCCCCAAGATTAGGCTCTTGCCACTCCTTGTTCCATGATCCATCAAAAGAATTCACCCAAAACTTGAAAACTTCACAACACAAAACTCAAAATAGAAAACTCGTGAGCTCGGTTAGCGAAAGAAAACAAAAGACCACTTCAAGGTACTGTGATGAAATCATTATTTATTTATATTGGTGTTAAACTTACTGTATTCCAACTTCTATATGGATTATAAACTATTTTACTATCCATAGATTCATCAAAATAAGCAAACAACACACGAAAAACAGAATCTGTGAAAAACAGAACAGTCTGTAGTAATCTGTAGCTAGCGCAAGATCTGGAACCTCAAAAATTCTAAAATAAATTGCTGGACGTGAGGAATTTATCTATTAATCATCTGCAAAAATAATTAACTAAATAGCATTCTTCAAATAAAAATAACAGCAGTTCTCGTGAGCGCTAAAGTTTCTGTTTTTTACAGCAAGTTCAACAAGACTTTCCCCAAGTCTTCCAACGGTTCTACTTAGCACAAACACTAATTAAACACAAACAAAACACAACCAAAACAGAGGCTAAATAATTTATTTATTACTAAACAGGAGCAAAAAGCAAGGAATAAAAATAAAATTGGGTTGCCTCCCAACAAGCGCTATCGTTTAACGCCCCTAGCTAGGCATAACAAGCAAGGATAGATCTAAGTATTGCCATCTTGATTCTTAATTCTTTTAGCGATATTATGCTCGAATCCGGGAGGTTCCTTACGTTTCCCTTCATATTCAGAGATCTTGAGATCTAAAGAATCCAACCGCTTATTGCAAAGAGTAATCAACATATTCATGCGGTGAAGATTTAAGCTAACGCTCTTAAGAGGTTCAAGAGATTTCTGTAAAATCTTAGTTACCTCGCAATTTTTTTCAAAAACTTGCGTTTTCTCTTGGGTATGATGGAGCCCCTTTTGTTGAGGTAAAGTTCCTACTATACCTTCTATAATTTCATGCGCGATACTGGGATCAATTTCAATAAAATTGCCCTTGGCAACACAATCTAAAAGGTGTCTATGAGACAAATTAAGCCCAACATAAAAGTTGCGAAGCAAAATTCTGAAATTTACATCTAGGGTGCATTTACGATAAGATTCCATCATTCTAAACCAAGCATCATTTAAATTTTCTCCTTGCTTTTGTTTGAAGTGAAGGACTTCAAACTCAGGGGACATAGGAGCAAAAAGAGGACTGGCCATGACGACAAGCAAACAAAGAGGCTAACAGAGAGGGAGGATAGAGAAAGAGGGCGAATAAAATGGCAAGGGTGAATTGGGGGGAGAGGAAAACGAGAGGCAAATGGCAAATAATGTAATGCGAGAGATAGGGATTGTGATGGGTACCATGTATATTGACTTTTTGCGTAGACTCCCCGGCAACGGCGCAAGAAATCCTTCTTGCTACGTCTTGAGCTTGCGTTGGTTTTCCCCGAAGAGGAAGGGATGATGCAGCAGAGTAGCGTAAGTATTTCCCTCAGTTTTTGAGAACCAAGGTATCAATCCAGTAGGAGCCCATGCTCAAGTCCCTCGTACCTGCACAAAGCGATAGCTACTCACAACCAACGCGATTAGGGGTTGTCAAGCCCTTCACAGTCACTTACGAGAGTGAGATCTGATATATAGAATATTTTTGGTATTTTTGATATAAAGATGCAAAGTAAAAAGTAAAAGTAAAGTAAATAGCAAAACAATATAAAAGTGATGGAGATTGATATGATGAGAACAGACCCGGGGGCCATAGGTTTCACTAGTGGCTTCTCTCAATAGCATAAGTATTCTACAGTGGGTGAACAAATTACTGATGAGCAATTGGTAGAATTGAGCATAATTATGAGAATATCTAGGCATGATCATGTATATAGGCATCACGTCCGTGACAAGTAGACCGAAACGATTCTGCATCTACTACTATTACTCCACTCATCGACTGCTATCCAGCATGCATCTAGAGTATTAAGTTAAAAACAGAGTAACGCCTTAAGCAAGATGACATGATGTAGAGAGATAAATTCATGCAATATGGAATAAACCCCATCTTGTTATCCTCGATGGCAATGATACAATACGTGCCTTGCTGCCCCTTCTGTCACTGGGTAAGGACACCGCAAGATCGAACCCAAAGCTAAGCACTTCTCCCATGGCAAGAACTACCAATCTAGTTGGCCAAACCAAACGGATAATTCGAAGAGACTTGCAAAGATAATCAATCATGCATAAAAGAATTCAGAGAATATTCAAATATTATTCATATATAGACTTGATCATAAACCCACAATTCATCGGTCTCAACAAACACACCGCAAAAAGAAGATTACATCGAATAGATCTCCACAAGAGAGGACGAGAACTTTGTATTGAGATTCAAAGAGAGAGAAGAAGCCATCTAGCTACTAACTATGGACCTGAAGGTCTGAGGTAAACTACTCACACTTCATCGGAGGGGCTAGGATGATGTAGAAGCCCTCCGTGATGACGGCCCTCTTTCGGCGAAGCTCCGGAACAGGCCCCAAGATGGGATCTCGTGGATACAGAAAGTTGCGGCGGTGGAATTAGGTTTTTGGCTCCTGTTCTGATCGTTTGGGGGTACGTGTGTATATATAGGAGGAAGGAGTACGTCGGTGGAGCACCGAGGGGCCCACGAGGCAGGGGGCGCGCCCTAGGGGGGCGCCCCCCACCCTCATGACCACCTCTTTGATCCCTTGCAGTAGGGTCCAAGTCTCCTGGATCACGTTCGGTGAGAAAATCACGTTTCCGAAGATTTTATTCCGTTTGGACTCCGTTTGATATTCTGTTTATCCGAAACACTGAAATAGGAAAAAAAACAGCAATTCTGGGCTGGGCCTCCGGTTAATAGGTTAGTCCCAAAAATAATACAAAAGTGGAAAATAAAGCCCAATATAGTCCAAAACAGTAGATAATATAGCATGGAGCAATCAAAAATTATAGATACGTTGGAGACGTATCAAGCACCATCGTCACCGGCGCGACACCTTGATCTCCATCGTAGCATCGTTGTCGTCTCGCCAATCTTATGCTTCTACGACTATCGCTACCGCTTAGTGATAAAGTAAAGCATTACAGGGCGATTGCATTGCATACAATAAAGCGACAACCATATGGCTCCTGCCAGTTGCCGATAACTTGGTTACAGAACATGATCATCTCATACAATAAAATTTAGCATCATGTCTTGACCATATCACATCACAACATGCCCTGCAAAAACAAGTTAGACGTCCTCTACTTTGTTGTTGCAAATTTCACGTGGCTGCTACGGGCTTAGCAAGAACCGTTCTTACCTACGCATCAAAACCAGAACGATAGTTTGTCAAGTTGGTGATGTTTTAACCTTCGCAAGGACCGGGCGTAGCCACACTCGGTTCAACTAAAGTTGGAGAAACTGACACCCGCCAGCCACCTGTGTGCAAAGCACTTCGCTACAACCAGTCTCGTGTAAGCGTACGCGTAATGTCGGTCCGGGCCGCTTCATCCAACAATACCGCCGAACCAAAATATGACATGCTGGTAAGCAGTATGACTTATATTGCCCACAACTCACTTGTGTTCTACTCGTGCATATGACATCTACGCATAAAACCTGGCTCGGATGCCACTGTTGGGGAACGTAGTAATTTCAAAAAAATCCTACACACATGCAAGATCATGGTGATGCATAGCAATGAGAGGGGAGAGTGTTGTCCACGTACCCTCGTAGACCGAAAGCGGAAGCGTTAGCACAACGCGGTTGATGTAGTCGTACGTCTTCACGATCCGACCGATCAAGTACCGAACGCACGGCACCTCCGAGTTCAGCACACGTTCAGCCCGATGACGTCCTTCGAACTTCGATCCAGCCAAGTGTTGAGGCAGAGTTTCGTCAGCACGACGGCGTGGTGACAATGATGATGTTCTACCGACGCAGGGCTTCGCCTAAGCACGGCTACAGTATTATCGAGGTGGACTATGGTGGAGGGGGGCACCGCACACGGCTAAAAGATCAAATGATCAATTGTTGTGTTTCTAGGGTGCCCCCTGCCCCCGTATATAAAGGAGCAAGGGGGGTGCGGCCGGCCAGGAGAGGGGGGCGCCAGGAGGAGTCCTACTCCCACCAGGAGTAGGACTCCCTCTGAGGGAGTCCTGGATTAGGGGGTGTTCGGATAGCCGGACTATACCTTCAGCTGGACTCCTGGACTATGGAGATACAAGATTGAAGACTACGTCCCGTGTCCGGAAGGGACTTTCCTTGGCGTGGAAGGCAAGCTTGGCGATACGGATATGTAGATCTCCTACCATTGTAACCGACTTTGTGTAACCCTAACCCTCTCCGGTGTCTATATAAACCGGAGGGTTTTAGTCCGTAGGACAACGTACACATCAACAATCATACCATAGGCTAGCTTCTAGGGTTTAGCCTCTTCGATCTCGTGGTAGATCTACTCTTGTACTACCCATATCATCAATATTAATCAATCAGGATGTAGGGTTTTACCTCCATCGAGAGGGCCCGAACCTGGGTAAAACTCCGTGTCCCTTGCCTCCTGTTACCATCCGGCCTAGACGCACAGTTCGGGGCCCCCTACCCGAGATCCGCCGGTTTTGACACCGGCATTGGTGCTTTCATTGAGAGTTCCTCTGTGTCGTCGCCGTCAGGCTCGATGGCTCCTACGATCATCAATAGCGATGCAGTCCAGGGTGAGACCTTCCTCCCCAGACAGATCTTCGTCTTCGGCGGCTTCGCACTGCGGGCCAATTCACTTGGCCGTCTGGAGCAGATCGAAAGCTACGCCCCTGGCCATCAGGTCAGATTTGGAAGTTTAAACTACACGGTTGACATCCGCGGGGACTTGATCTTCGATGGATTCGAGCCACTGTCGAGCGCGCCGCACTGTCTCGACGAGCATGACCTAGCTCTGCCGCCGAACAGTGCCCTGGAGGCCGCACCCGCATCAGCTTCGACCCTTAATTCGGAACCAACCGCACCGATCGAGGACGGATGGTTGGACGCCGCCTCAGGGGCTGCGATCTTAACGGTGATTGAGCCGAACACCAGCCCCGCACCCCGCGAAACTCATGATTCCAAGGAGCTGGACTCCTCTCCGGACTCCGAACCATTCGCGCCTCTGCCGATCGAATCCGATTGGGCGCCGATCATGGAGTTTACTACCGCGGACATCTTTCAGCACTCGCCCTTCGGCGATATTATGAAATTACTAAAGTCTCTCTCTTTATCAGGAGAGCCCTGGCCGGACTACGGTCAGCGAGATTGGGATATGGACGATGAAGAAATTCAAAGCCCACCCACCACCCACTTTGTAGCCACCGTCGACGATTTAACCGACATGCTCGACCTCGACTCCGAAGACATCGACGGTATGGACGCCGATGAAGGAGACGATGAAGAACCAGCGCCTATTGGGCCCTGGAATGCCACCTCGTCAAATGACATATACATGGTGGACGCACCAAAAGATGATGACGAGGAGCGGAAGGACGCACCAAAGGCTTGTTCCCTCAAAAAGTAGTCAAAGCGGCGACGCAAGTGCCGCCCCAAATCCCACCTCGACAGAAATAGCGATCACACAGACCCAGGGCTGGAGCAGGGAGAACCGCTGCCGGACAATGGCAATCCGGATAGTCAAACCGAACAAACAAATCCTATCAAGGATAATGGTCCGGACGACATAACGCCGGACAGGCACCCAGAGCAGCAGACTGCCCGTAAAAGGCTTGTTGCCACCGCGAGGAGTCTGGAAAAGCAGAAGCAAAGGCTCAAGGCCGCGCAAGACACACTCCAAATCAGATGGAGTAAAATACTCAACACAGCAGCAAGGTACGGCGACAATCGCCCCTACAAGAGCTACCCAAAGTGGAAGCTGCTACCCGAATTCGATGAGGAGGCCTCAGACCCACAACCAAATATCAAAGCAGCCACCTGGTCGGATAGACGACCCCTCTACCAACACAGAGCGGCATACAACGCCGCTCACCATACAACACGCAACCAATGCGAGGGCTCGCACCCAAAGAACGGTGCAACAAGATCCATCTATGGACCACGCAAGCGCGCCCCAGCATACAATGCAACACAACAAACATCCAAACACCGCGGTACACCCAGCTACAGGGGTGCCGCACACCCCCTATGTTTCACCAATGAGGTGCTGGACCATGAATTTCCAGAGGGATTCAAGCCCGTAAACATAGAGGCATACGATGGAACAACAGACCCTGGGGTCTGGATTGAGGACTACATCCTTCATATCCATATGGCTCGAGGAGATGATCTCCACGCCAGCAAGTACCTACCCCTCAAGCTCAAAGGACTAGCTCGTCACTGGCTCAAAGGCCTCCCCGAAAGCTCCATTGGAAGTTGGGAAGTGCTCGAAGACGCCTTTCGGGCAAATTTTCAAGGGACTTATGTCCGACCTCCGGATGCGGACGATTTGAGTCATATAACTCAACAGCCCGGAGAGTCAGCCCGAAAGCTTTGGAACTGGTTTCTTACTAAAAAGAACCAGATTGTCGACTGTCCGGACGCCGAAGCCTTAGCAGCTTTCAAGCATAGCGTCCGTGATGAATGGCTCGCCAGACACCTCGGCCAAAATAAGCCGAGAATGATGGCCACATTAACAAACCTCATGACCCGCTTTTGCGCGGGAGAGGACAGCTGGCTAGCCAGATGCAGCACCAGCGACCCCAGTACATCTGAAGTTAGAGATGGAAACGGGAAATCACGGTGCAACAGCAATAACAAACGCCGGAATAAAGAAGACAACATGAAGGGCACGGCAGTAAATGCCGGATTCAAAAGCTCTCGGCCAGGACAAAAGCCGCCCCCTAAAGGCACCAGGGATGAATTATCCAGCCTCAACAAAATTCTGGACCAAGTATGTCAGATTCATAGTACCCCTGGTAAACCTGCTAATCATACCCACAGAGAATGTTGGGTCTTCAAGCAGTCCGGCAAGCTCAACGCCGTACACAAGGGGGAGGATACACCAAGTGAAGACGAGGACGAGCCCCCCAAGCAAGACACGGGGGAACAAAAGCAATTTCCACCAGAAGTCAAAACAGTAAACGTGTTACACGTAATCAAGGGAAAAAACAATGCGGCACTCCTAGGAAAGTATACCCAAGTGCCTGTCACCACGAAGTCCTGCCACTGGTCATCTCAACCGATCACTTTCGACCATCGCGACTACTCAGCAAGTATCCGACACGCAGGATGGGCTGCCCTGGTATTAGACCCAGTAATTGGCGGATATCACTTCACAAGGGTCTTGATGGACGGCGGCAGTAGCCTAAACCTAATATATCAGGATACAATCCGCGGGATGGGGTTAGACCCAACACAAATTCGCCATAGCAATACTACCTTTAAAGGAGTAACGCCAGGCCCAGGGGCTCGTTGTACGGGCTCCCTCCTACTACATGTTACATTCGGCTCCCCCGATAACTTCTGTCGCGAGCATTTAAATTTCCACATCGCTCTGTTTCAAAGTGGCTATCAAGCACTGCTCGGACGCGAAGCTTTCGCTCGCTTTAATGCAATACCACACTATGCCTCCCTCACACTCAAGATGCCCGGTCCACGTGGCATCATTACAGTGCACAAAAATATCAAGCGATCTCTGCGCGCCGAAGAGAGTGAGGCTGCCTTGGCCGCCGCACACTAAAGGCGCCCGGACAAGCGAAAGCATCCAATAGGTCGTCAAGACCTCAGATACAGCTAATCAAGTCGGGCACCGCTATTTATACGGAAATAAGTGGTCACACCCCTATTTGTCAATACAAGGGGCTCAACGCGCGCAGACAAGTGGCAATTTCTTATCTTCTTGAATTATACATGGTTTCTTTAAAAACTATCCTTTTGCACGACAACTTTTTCACTTAACTTCCTCTCTTTTACAGACAATCATCGTACTACACCCGTCCAGGATACGGCACAACGGAGACACAGGCGCAGACGTGCAGCAGGGACCCGCTCCAAGGATTCTTTTTAGATTAAGACCCTGCGTAAACCATTTTTTACTGTCTCTTGTTGATACATATCCACCATTGAGAAGGATGCTGACGTCTTGGCATGTGGCCACGCCAGAACAATGCACGTACCTGGACACACGGGGCTTCTTACAAAGGCCACTATTTAGGCCCGGTTTATACCACAAAGACCGAATACCTTAGGGAGTGTTCGGCGTCGCGAGTTTGGCCCTATATGCATCAGCTCCGAATCATTGTCTTTGGTCAAATGTTGGGTTTGCCCGGCTCCTGTGTTTTAGTGCCTTACGTTCCGCCTTGCCGGCTAAGGTAGCACCAGGAGAACTACTGCGATTGTGCCCTGGTTCATCCGGATGAGCACCTCAGTAGAGAAAGCCGAAAACTGGCTGTCATGATATAGCGTGAGACTGGTCAACCACTCGATGACCTGTGGGAATGTTAGAATTCCTCTGCCTTAACGAAGGGCCGTTTCCCGGCCAGGCATGTACGCACCCCGAGATCGGGAGAGTGCGGAGCCACCAGGGGCTATCTAGTAGCCCCACTGTCAAACTCCTATGGCTAAGTGAAAGTGCTAAAGCATTATAGTCCGGTTGCCTCGCTCGCTCCGCTATCACCTCCTTAATAGGACCAAGACATTGGGTTAAGTGTGAATGCGTGTTTTTGCGAGCACCTCCGCATTATATGCGTGAGGGTTGAAGCCGACGGCTGCAATATTTCAGGTTATACACATGTATACATAAACGGCCGCCCAGGAGGCATCATATTACTTTCAGGCAAAAGTATAAAAATAGCCTTATAAAAATTTATAAAATCATTTCGCTTACAATGAGATTATATATCACTCAAACATGATATTTTTTGAGCACTGGGTCTCTATCAAACGGGCACCCTCAAGAACTTCTTCAAAGTAGTGTTCGGCAGCCTTTCAACCTATAGCCGAATCCCGCGCTGCAACATTGGTAGCATCCATCTCCGCCCAATATGCCTTAACACGGGCAAAGGCCATCCGTGCGCCCTCTATGCACGCCGACCTCCTCATCGCATTAATGCGCGACACCACGTCAAGGACCTGCTGCACCAAGCTGAAATAGTTGTTCGGTTTTGACCTTCCCGGCCATAGCTGATCCACAACAGACCTCATAAAGAGTCCGGACAACCTATTTAGTTCGGCCCATTCGGCTAATTGGTCAGTCAATGAAAGTGGATGCTCGGGAGAATGGAATTATCTCCAAAATAGCTGGTCTACTCCACGGTCCGTCTGACCCTGGAAGTACTTGGCCGCATCGGCAGCGCTCGCCGCCAAATCCATATACACATCCTCCGAACTCCACAGCCGATCCAGAGGGGCATACCGTGGATCTCCGAATTTCCTCCGCAACATAAAGGATTTCCCAGCTACAATATCCCCGGCTTCCCGCAACTCCTCCTTCTTTGCCCTCATAGCAGAGCGGAGATCCTTTTTCGTTGCAGCAGCCTTCTCAAGGTCCGAGGCCTTCGCTTGGTTTTCCTTTTCAAGAACCTGGCAACGGTTTGTGGCGGCTTTTAATTCTATAGCCATCTTGTCCATCTTGTCTCGGGTCTCGCCATGCGCGGCCTTCTCGGCTTGCAACTCTTCGGCCGCCTTCACAGCAGCCGCATTACCCAACCTCGCTTGTTCCTTGGCTCAGGCAAGTTCTGCCCGCAAGGCTTCAACAGTGGCAGCTCCATCTGCAGTCACAACATATTAAAGATACTAGCATCATGATGCTCTTCCTATGTGGCATTTACCAGATATTGACACTTACCCTGTGCCTCGTCAAGCCTTTTGTTAGCAAGCTCGATGTCGGCATCTGCCGCATCCAACTGCCGTTCTAAATGGGCAAACTCGCTAGTCCGGCTAGCCACCGGAGCTTCCATCACCTGCACATAGAGGAAGTATGGTTATTTCCTGGGAATATGATCCTCTGTTCGTCGTCGTTTCCGATGACAACCAGAGTCTCAGGGGCTACTATCTACACAGGGCACACCTAGCATGTGCAGGATTATCATACATTCTTTTACGTACCTCAAAGCCTGTCAGTAGACTCATAAAAGCTTCATGCAATCCGCTTTCGGCGGACGATATTCTCTCCATCACCGTATTCATCATCACACGGTGTTCATCTGAGATGGCCGCTCGCCCCACCAACTCCCTCAGAACATCCGATCGCACACTAGACGGGGCCGGACTCTTTTGTCTGCTCTCTTCGGGAGCCGGACACTGGGAGCTTCGGGGGTCAATGGGATTATCTTCTGGCCTCACCGGACTCGGAGAGGCCCTCCGCGACGACACTTCAGGGTCGCCCGCTTCTGGAGCGGAGGAGTCCGGAGGAGGCGTTTCTCTCTCCATCATCTCTGGAAGAAGACCCCCCCGAAGATGAGCTCATTTGAGAGGGGCTAAGGCCCGAACTGCAAAAATATATGCGGTGGTTATTTTCTCAGAAGAAAAAGATGGCATATCTGTACTATTAAAAGTATTTCGGGTCACTTACAACTCGTGGGAGAATTGATCCCCCCGCGGACTTTGTGCGGCAACAGTGCCCCCCAAGGTAGGACCCTCTGTGGGAGACTTCTTCTCTCGTTTGGAAGCTTCGGCTTCCGAATCCCCGGGCGCAGTCCTCTTCCTCTTCTGGTCGCCTTCCCTCGTGGAGACACTCGCTCCCTCGGCTAGAATGGGCAGCGTTGGGGACCCGCGTCCGCCCGCATTATCCTCCACGGTATCTTCCTTCAAGGGCTCCGGGCAAGGTGCGGTCTGGAGCATCTTTTCCAATACCGGATTTTCCAAACCCTCAGGAAGGGGGGCCGAACACCGAATCAACTTCGCCTTTGTTAGCCAGTCCTGGTCAAAAAGCAAACTCTTAGAAATAACTTCGTAACAAAGTAGAGGTAGTATGTTCGGCCGGAAGATGCCTTACCTGTTCGGCGGTGTGGTTACTACTCAGGCCCACGTCCTCGGTGATTTCCGGACACTCCACCTAAGGTCCGAAGAATGACTTGTACATCTCCTCGTGCGTCAGGCCGAGAAAATTTTGAATGGCACGCGGTCCCTCGGGATTGAACTCTCACAGGCGAAGAGGCCGACGTTTGCAAGGCTGGACTTGACGAAGCAGCATAACCTGTATTACCGCAACCAAACTGAAATCTCCATTGAAGAGATCTCGAATGTGGCCTTGCAGTATAGGCACGTCCTTGACTGGACCCTAGCTCAGACCTCTGCTGATCCATGACATCAGCTGTGGTGGAGGGCCCGAGCGGAAAACAGGGGGGCCGCCCACTTGGCACTTCTAGGAGCCGTGATGTAGAACCACTCCTGTTGCCACAATTCAGACACCTCTGGGATGGAACCTTTGGGCCACGGAGCTCCCATCATCTTGCGTATTGAGGCACCTCCACACGCTGCATGTTGCCCCTCGACCATCTTCGGCTTCACTTCAAAGGTCTTGAGCCATAGGCCAAAGTGAGGGGTAACCCGGAGGAAGGCCTCGCACACGACAATAAATGTCGTGATATGAAGAAAGGAGTCCGGAGCTAGATCATGAAAATCTAGCCCGTAGTAAAATATCAAACCCCTGACGAAAGGATCCAGGGCAAGGCCTAGACCTCGGAGGAAGTGGGAAACGAACACGACGTTCTCGTTGGGTTCGGGGGTGGGGATGGCCTACCCTCAGGAAGGTAGCCGATGCAAAATCTCGGCGGTCAGATATCTGGCCTCCCTCAACTTCTTGATGTCTTCTTCCGTGACGGAGGAAGGCATCCATCGGCCTTGAAGGCTAGATCCGGACATGACTGAAGGTTCGGAGTGCCTGACCTGAACTTCGGGCATTTGAGCTTGAGGTGGGGGAAGGATTCGATTGATCACGGGAGGAAAAAATAAAAGCCTTGTCCCCTTTATAAAGAGGGTGAATATCAAGCGTCCTCTCCGTGTCCGTTTGGACTTGCCTATAATCTAGGAGTCCTAGAAGCGGTTGGGTTACCCACGCCCGTATTGATGAGAATCCCGGGATAAGGGGACACGATATCTGCTTTAGCAAGACGTGCCAAGGAAACCGCCTCGCATGACGCGCTGAGGTGGGATAATAAAATGACTCGGATAAAGGCTTGGCCGTGGTGTGTCACGCTACGGAATACGTCAGCAGATTAGATTGGTGTAAATATTATTCTCTCTATGGCAATATGTGGAAACTTATTTTACAGAGCCGGACACTATCTTTGTGTTCAAAATCTTCTATGAAGTACTTGGAGGAGGAACCCGCCTTGCAATGTCGAAGACAATCTGTGCGTCGGACTCGTCGTCATTGAAGCCTAGTTCAGGGGCTACTGAGGGAGTCCTGGATTAGGGGGTGTTCAGATAGCCAGACTATACCTTCAGCCGGACTCCTGGACTATGAAGATACAAGATTGAAGACTCCGTCTCGTGTCCGGAAGGGACTTTCCTTGGCGTGGAAGGCAAGCTTGGCGATACGGATATGTAGATCTCCTACCATTGTAATCGACTTTGTGTAACCCTAACCCTCTCCGGTGTCTATATAAACCGGAGGGTTTTAGTCCGTAGGAAAACGTACACATCAACAATCATACCATAGGCTAGCTTCTAGGGTTTAGCCTCTTCGATCTCGTGGTAGATCTACTCTTATACTACCCATATCATCAATATTAATCAAGCAGGACGTAGGGTTTTACCTCCATCGAGAGGGCCCGAACCTGGGTAAAACTTCATGTCCCTTGCCTCCTGATACCATCCGGCCTAGACGCACAGTTCGGGACCCCCTACCTGAGATCCGCCGGTTTTGACACCGACACCCTCCCTTTTCCTAGTTGGATTAGGACTTGGGGGGAAAGAGGTGGAGGAGAAGAAGGAAAGGGGGCGTCACCTCCCTCTCCTTGTCCTATTCGGACTAGGGGGAGGGGCGCGCGGCCCTTGCCCTGGCCGCCTCTCCTCTCTTCCACTAAGGCCCACTATGGCCCATTAACTTCCCGGGGGTTTCCGGTAACCTCCCGGTACTCCGATAAAATCCCGATTTCACCCGGAACACTTCCGATATCCGAACATAGGCTTCCAATATATCAATCTTTATGTCTCGACCATTTTGAGACTCCTCGTCATGTCCGTGATCACATCTGGGACTCCTAACAACCTTCAGTACATCAAAACATATAAACTCATAATATAACCGTCATCGAAACGTTAAGCGTGCGGACCCTACGGGTTCGAGAACTATGTAGACATGACCGAGACACGTCTCCGGTCAATAACCAATAGCGGAACTTGGATTCTCATATTGGTTCCCACATATTCTATGAAGATGTTTATCGGTCAGACCGCATAACAACATACGTTGTTCCCTTTGTCATCAGTATGTTACTTGCCCGAGATTCGATCGTCGGTATGTCAATACCTAGTTCAATATCGTTACCGGCAAGTCTCTTTACTCGTTCCGTAATACATCATCCCACAACTAACTCATTAGTTGCAATGCTTGCAAGGCTTAAGTGGTGTGCATTACCGAGAGGGCCCAGAGATACCTCTCCGACAATCGGAGTGACAAATCTTAATCTCGAAATACGCCAACCCAACAAGTACCTTCGGAGACACCTGTAGAGCACCTTTATAATCACCCAGTTACGTTGTGACGTTTGGTAGCACACAAAGTGTTCCTCCGGTAAACGGGAGTTGCATAATCTCATAGTCATGGGAACATGTATAAGTCATGAAGAAAGCATTAGCAACAAACCAAACGATCAAGTGCTAAGCTAACGGAATGGGTCAAGTCAATCACATCATTCTCCTAATGATGTGATCCCGTTAATCAAATGACAACTCATGTCTATGGTTAGGAAACATAACCATCTTTGATTAACGAGCTAGTCAAGTAGAGGCATACTAGTGACACTCTGTTTGTCTATGTATTCACACATGTATTATGTTTCCGGTTAATACAATTCTAGCATGAATAATAAACATTTATCATGATATAAGGAAAAAAATAATAACTTTATTATTGCCTCTAGAGCATATTTCCTTCACCTTCGATGTTGAAACGGTATGCAACAACAAGTCTTTTTTCGTAATTAAGCATGACGTATGCTTCTTCAACGTGTAATTTTCGTCTTTTATAATTCGATTAGCTTATCCCATGCCATGCAAGACGCTATGTCTTGGAGCGTCTGGATTTCGAAGATCATAAAAATATGGAGACAAAGATAATTCATCTCAAGACCCATCATGGTTATGATTTTGTTGTAAAGCTATACAATTCGGAGAGCGTGACCCATTTTGATTGCTCGAATTGGGAAGCATTGTGCAAGTCATATGATTTTCAGGAGGGTGTGTATGTCACCTTCGATCTTGGTGATCATGACGATGGCATTTGGGTCCTTGTTGATATGCTTCCACTTCTACCTCTATGTGCGTTTCTCAAACATATTTGTTAAGTAATTTATATTTTTTATTTCAAAATAGTTGGCAACTTATTTCCATTAATAGCTTATTTTCATTCTTCAGAAAATGTACGTAAGATGATAGAGAGAACCTACTACACTGATGGTGTAGAATTAACTTATCAGGAGAAAGATCATCTTATCTCATTTACAAATGATGTTGAGAATTACAATATCGATTATCAAACTCCTGCACATTATGGTCAATACGTGCCACTAGTGCACGTGTTGAACTACAGTAACATCCATGGAGATGGAATGGTAAGATTTTTTACTATTACGACATTTGTGCATCTTTTGCATAAATTCTTTTAAAACTAAACTACATTGCTAACTATGAAGTTATTACTATGTTTTTCAACAGAAAATCCCGAAGGACTGTGTGCCTGATCTGATGCTTCCGAAAGGTCGTCTTGATGTTATGAGCTTACAGCCAGGTCATCGAAGGCTTCACTGTTGTTCATACCGGATTTCTAAAACTGATGAAGACATGACAATCAAAGATTGGAAAAATGTATGGACAATCGCAGGGAGCTACTTGGAAGCAACATTGTGCGAAGCGCAAGAATTGGAGACAGGATAATCTCCATTCTCCATAATGGAGAGTCAGGGCAATCTTGTTTAATGTTATTTTACCTTAGAGGGGGTAGTTAGGTCCTAGCTAATACTCATGATCATGTGCTAAGAACAATTAAGTAGGGTTGGTTAGATGACTATGATGATGATGTGCATGACTTGTTATTATGATAACGAGTAGAAGTTGTATGATGATGATGAGTAGGACTTGTTATTATGATACCAATGATGAGTTATTTATTAATTATTATGATGATGCATGATGTTAAGTTGTATATAATAACTAATCATGGTCATAAAATCATATGATGAAAGTACTGTATATAAAACATATACAAATACAACGACAGTAAGTTGAATTGTCAAAAATATAGGAAAATTTAGCAGTAGCGCTTTTCAAAAGAAACGCTACCGCTACTTACTATTATCAGTAGCGCCTTTTCCCTACCGAGCGCTACTGCTAACTAGGTATAGCAGTAGCACTGGAAAACTAGCGTTACTGCTACCAGTTAGCTATAGCGCCTTATTGGTAGCGCTTGTACAAGCACTACTGATAGCTATAAAACCAACGCTATCACCACTTCACCAGGTAGTGTAGCACTACTAGGGTTATCCCTAGTAGTGGTAGGTCAAGAAGATGAACGTGATCCAAGCAACGCGGATCACCACTTCATCAGGGAGTGTAGCTAGGTGACGTTGCGAAGGTACCCTTCTAGAGGGATGGTGTAGTCTGTGACCATCCTCGCAAGGGTGCTGGCCCCATCGAGAGGAACCTGCCATTGTACGGTCCTGCCGGTGAGCCATGACGACATCACGCTCGACGGCATGGAGCGGATGATGCCTACATTTACTGGCAACAATTTTAGACACTCTCCTCAGTGGGAGATGAGACATATATCACAAGAGAATGTTCAAAGGTTTGTTACCTTCATGAACTTCAGTAGACACAAATGTAATGAGTGATAAGGCAGCATACTGGATAACAGAGTATGTGCTCCTAACTTTGAAGCTGAAAATAATGCCCACTAGCAATATAATTTGAGAATCCATCAAGAGTTGCCTGTCAAAACGTCAACAATTGGGTAAGATGACCATTCTATAATTTTATGAATCAATAAACTATTTTACAAGTCATAATAGTTTTTAAAATTTTAGGATATTTTTTCAATTCATGAAGTTTTTTGAATTAGCAAAATTTTGTACATTTTCATTAGCATATTTTAATACACGAATTTTTTTAAAAAAATCATGAATATCTGCCAATCCATCCAGACCTTGAAGATAATCAAGTAGTCATGACTGAGAATGAATCATCATCTGCCCAAGCACAAGCCAAGAAGGAGAAAGTGAGGAAGGAGAAAGCTGCCAAGATGCCTACTCAAGAGGAGGCATCTGAATATTTCCTAAAAATCAAACAAGAGCAGCTTGGTTACTTGATTGCATCCACCCTGCGGATTGAGCAAGGACTAGCCACCCTAACTCAGAACCAGGCAAGCTTAGAGAGGATCATGAAACAAAAGTTCTATGACTTGGATGTCAAAGTGACAGAGATTCAGTCTGCAGTGGAGCAGCTCCAGGATGACATGCAGGAGAAGAGAGGCAAGACTACAACTGATGCTTTTGCCAGAGTGCCACGAGGTCCGAGGTCGTCTGCACTTCCAGTTGCTGACACCAGAGCCACCACTTCTGCACCAGCTACAGCCTCAGTTCCACCAGCTCCAGTGTCCACTTCAGCCTCGACTCCTACCACGTCTACAGAAGGATTCGTCCTTGGAGTGCTCCGGACTCCACCACCACCTGAAGATCAAGCCTGAGTGTCGACTTAGCACTATGCATTTTCTAGGAACTTTTTGGTAACTTGTTGCCAAAGGGGGAGAAAATGTATAGATCATAGGCTTCGAGAGAGAGTGTTGCTTTTATTCTCTCTTGTTTTATTTGGTGGTTTTTCGAACTTTGTTTGCTTTCGTGTGAGATACTATGCCCTTATCTGTGTGAGACATCGATGATCATGTGTTTAATATGCTACACTTAATGTTTTCTTAATATTATTATCTTATCTATCTTATGTGATCACTCACTATTCTTGGTAAGGAGTGCATGTATTTCATTCTTATCATTTTAAGCGCTCCACCAAGATGTATGTGGCATGGAAGAGTAACCCATGGCTCTAACTCTTTGTGCATTTGCAGTCCAAAGCAAATTTTAAATATGCACAAATTTAGGGGGAGCTCTTACTTGTCACATACTTCTCAAAGCGACGATATACTTCATGCCTATTATCATTTGTCGAAGCTTTGATCTATATGTTGTCATCAATTACCAAAAAGGGGGAGATTGAAAGTGCAACTATCCCTAGGTGGTTTTGGTAATTCATAACAACATATAGCTCATTGAGCTAATGCTATTCCAAGATGACTATTTCAGGAAAGCTCAATGATTGGCATGGCATGGATGTGAAAGTGGAACCCTCAAAATGCTAAGGACAAAGGATTGGCTCAAGCTCAAAAGCTCAAGACTCTTCATTTTATGTTTTAGTGATCCAAGATCACATTGAGTCTTTAGGAAAAGCCAATACTATCAAGGAGGGATGAGGTGTTGCTTAATGAGCCTCTTGCTTCATGTGCCTAGTGATATGCTCCAAAAACCTCAACTACTTTCCCATATCCACAAATGACCTAAACCCTAAGCCAAACTCGGTCATACCAATTCTTTCTATCCGGCGCCATCGAGTTTCACTTGTCATAAGCCACTGCCAAACCCTAGCAATTCGGTCCTACCGATAAGGATCTCGGTCTCACCGAGATGGGGTTGCAAACTCTCTGTTTCCTTTTCGTAACTTTTCGGTCTCACCGAAAGAGAGAATCGGTCCCACCGAGATTGCAATGTAAACTCTCTATTTCCTTTTTGTAACTTTTCGGTCTCACCGAAAGAGCAAATCGGTCCCACCGAGTTTACCTGACCAACTCTCTGGTTAGCTTATTACCAAACTCGGTCTCACTGCGTTTGTGTAATCGGTCTCACCGAGATTACGTTATGCCCAAACCCTAACAGAATCGGTCCTACCGAGTTGCATGTCAGTCCCATCGAAAATCTCTAACGGTCACTAGGTTTACCTTTTCGGTCCGACCGAGTTTGTTGATTCGGTCCCACCGAGATTGGTAGATTGTGTGTAACGGTTGGATTTTGTGTGAAGGCTATATATACCCCCTCCACCTCCTCTTCATTCGTGGAGAGAGCCATCAGAACACATACACCATTCCAACTCATATGTTTTGAGAGAGAACCACCTACTCATGTGTTGAGACCAAGATATTCCATTCCTACCATATGAATCTTGATCTCTAGCCTTCCCCAAGTTGCTTTCCACTCAAATCTTCTTTCCACCAGATCCAAATCCTATGAGAGAGAGTTGAGTGTTGGGGAGACTATCATTTGAAGCACAAGAGCAAGGAGTTCATCATCAACACACCATTTGTTACTTCTTGGAGAGTGGTGTCCCCTAGATTGGCTAGGTGTCACTTGGGAGCCTCCGACAAGATTGTGGAGTTGAACCAAGGAGTTTGTAAGGGCAAGGAGATTGCCTACTTCGTGAAGATCTACCGCTAGTGAGGCAAGTCCTTCGTGGGCGATGTCCATGGTGGGATAGACAAGGTTGCTACTTCGTGGACCCTTCGTGGGTGGAGCCCTCCGTGGACTCGTGCAACCGTTACCCTTCGTGGGTTGAAGTCTCCATCAACGTGGATGTAGGATAGCACCACCTATCCGAACCACGGGAAAAACATCCGTGTCTCCAATTGCGTTTGAATTCTCCAAACCCTTCCCTTTACATTCTTGCAAGTTGCATGCTTTACTTTCCGCTGCCAATATACTCTTTGCATGCTTGCTTGAATTGTGTGATGATTGCTTGACTTGTCCTAAGATAGCTAAAATCTGCCAAGAACTAAAATTGGGAAAAGGTTAAGTTTTTAATTGGTCAAGTAGTCTAATCACCCCCCCTCTAGACATACTTTCGATCCTACAGTGTTACTGTCTTGTGCATATTCGGTTTCCCTTATATATTAGTCAAGGTTATAGTAATGTAATTGATGAGTTATGCATGCGTGTGCACTTTCCACTATATTCTCCTAGAGATTAAGCTTGAGCAGGGACTAGTAACCGTCTTAGACTCGAGACGAAAAGATCCACAGGACTATGCGGACATGACTCAAATGCTCGAGAAGTAAGTTAAATCGATCATTATCCACCATATCAGCAACTTTGTTCATTTCCTGATATATCAAGTAATTGTTTTCTTTGTCTGGCAGGGTTTGGAGAAAATTCACCAAAAAAGCTCTGGGACTGCCGAAGAAGCTGCAATTTAGACACCCGAAAGTAAGTACTATAGTAGCATGTTCCGCGCATCTCCTAGTGATTCAAGCGCTAGTTTCATCAATACCATTTGGCATTCTTACTTATCAGTTTGATTGACCTCTATTTCTTGTAAAGTGCTTGTGGCAGGAACAAGGGAATGATTTCTGTGGATACTACGTTTGCGAGTCCATCCGCCACACGACCTGTGAGCGGGGCTACTCTGACGAACAATATCAAGTGCGTAAATAACAATATTCACAATTTTATTTTATTACCATCATTTGTGTTGAGTTTCATTCATTCATATATATATATGTATTGACCCCCTTCTTCAAATTAGATGTTTCGGAAGCGGGATGAACTCCTAGCACTATCTCGCGTGCGACCAATTCAAGAGGAATTGGCGGCATTCTTTCTTGACCACGTGATCGCTCAAGATGGAGAATACTATGTGTACCATGCGTCTGTATGTTAGGAGATTATATTTGTAAGAGATAATTATTGTATATATGTAGCCGGTAGTGTCGGATAGATATACGAGAACTTGTTGTTCGACCAATCTCTCGGAGAAGGAGAGGTGGTCGATATCACTTCTCTCTGTATGCATATATGTTCATGACGATCTTCTGTTTCCTTCGTTTGCTTACTAGCTAGCTAGCGTGTCTAGTCCTCTCTATACGTATGTATAGTACGTAGCGTCAACCAAGCACGGACATAGAGAGGACACTTCTCTCTATTAATTACAGCTAGCTAACACAATATATGAAACACCTAAATTAACCCCCCAAAACCCCCAAACCCCTCCCCTTTGAAAAAAAACAAAAACCCTAGCCACAGAAATGCTGACGCGTGGATGCCTATTGGTCCCGGTTGGTGCCACCAACCGGGACCAAAGGCCCTCCTGCCTGGGCTCCGCGCACAGGCCACATGGAGACCCATCTGTCCCGGTTCTGGATTGAACCGGGACTAAAGGGACAGGGCATTAGTACCAACCCTTTAGTCCCGGTTCAGGAATCGGGACAAAAGACCCTTACGAACCGGGACAATAGGCCCGTTTTCTACTAGTGAGAGCCAAAGGGTATTTCCCCGCAAACAGCTCTCTGCCATAGCACATGTTGACGGAGTCAATCCCATATCGTGCAGATGCATCTCTGTCAATGTGTGCGTGTGACCATGCCAGGCAGCTGTGCACGCATTGTTGTGCCTGCTAGTATACATGAGCTGCCACACTGTTTACTTTCTAGTAGATACGGGGCACTGTGCAACGGCCTCTACTACAAATACAGTAGCTGCATACTGGCTTGGCACTGATCACGACAAGCACAAACGGGTCTGATACCGGCCTGCGGGTAGCTCGGCCCCAAAGTGCATTTTCGAGCTTATCCCCCATATAAGATAAGACAGGGGATAAAAAGAAGGGAAAATGAAAATAGTTAATTAAGTTCAGAATGGTATTCCATAAAGGAAAGGAATTCCAATCAAAACCAAAAAAACTGAGTCTCTTAAACAAGGCATTCTAAAACTTAGGTAATTTAAAGTCATTAGGATTTTAGTTCTATATGAAGTAAAGACTATTCCATAATTTCTTATAAGCATAGGTTTTCATTGGAATCCACTCAGTCGGTTAATTATGGAACAAGAGACTTGTTTCATCTTTGTTTTAAAGAAATATAAAAATGAATTATATTGTACCGGCCAAGCCAAAACGCCATGTACTAATCCAAAGCAATCTGATTCACAAAGGTCCAAACTAGGCAATAGAGGTTTAGCTCATTGGAATAGTGAAAAAACGCATCTTGCTAGTGGACCCGCTGTTGGAAATATGAGCAATTTACCGAATAATTTTATTAACAGAAATACTAGATAAAGCATGACTAATATAGTAGAGATAAAACAAGTCATGCGTTCGGACAGAGAGAAGGTAAAGAGCATATGCATATATGAACTTGAACTAAACACATCTAGAACAGACACTAGATGAAGTTGCATATATGAAGTAGAACGTAACACATGTAGGACGGAAAGTAGAGAAAAGAACTATGTCATGACATCTAACAGAAAGAGTAAGAACACATACGGGATAGCAGCAGTGGAAGTGCTGGACTTGGGGTCAGTGTCCTCGCCTGCCATGTCGTCGAGGAGATCGTGGACGTCGGGGAAGAAGTCGTCGTCGGGGAAGTAGTCATCGGCGACCGGATCGTCCGTGATGAATCAGCCAGTAGTCGCGCTGAGCGCTCCCCAAAAACCTTATCACCCTTCTCCCGTACAGGACTCAAAAGGTGCGGTCTCGGAGGCCTACTGTCCCGACGTGCGGTGCACGCCGCAAGCAGGGATGAGGAAGACAACAGCAGCTCAGAGATGGAACCGATGGCGATGGAAGGAGTAATTCTGGTGCGTCTTTCTGGGAGGAGCGACCTCCCTTTTATAGGCGCAAGAGAAGGAGGCGAGAGGGTAACAACGGGAGGCGAAACAAAGAGACAGAGACGAAGCGAACAGCCAGCAGCCGAAGGGCTGCACCGTTCGCATTCGAACTCCACTTTCACAAAAATCTTTTTAGCTTCCGTGTGACCTTTCGTATACCCGTAGTGCGTGGCAAAAAATTAGATATCGGCTCGGCTCATTCCCGCAACCCGCGGCGCGTCGCATCGTGACGAGGCGGGCGGCGGAGGAGGAGCGCGCGTGGATATCCCTCTTGCTCTCATGCTCGTACAAGTGGGGAAAGAACCTCCCTTATAAGGAGGTCCAAGTCCCACTCAACTAGCAATGTGAGACTAAACTTTAGTAGTATCCCTTGCCTTGCACAAATGGGCTAAGTGGGCCTCTAGGATTTATTAGGAATTTCTGAAATAGTTATTGGGCTGCCCAAAATAGACTAAATTCCAGCAATCCCCCACCAGATCCCAGAGGCACACAAAAATTTGCCTTTGGTTCCAAAACACTGTTTTATATACTGGTACTGCAGTGGAGACTGTTAAGTTGAACTTCCACATAGAACTCTATGCTACACTAGTAAGCAACTTGAACAGTGGACTGGGCCTTGAACTGCATGTTTTCTGCGAATCTAGCTTCACATAATGCCTTGACCGATACGTGGCTACCGTGGGTCTTCCCCGCGGGTGGAGCTTATGTGTCATACTCAGTGACCTTTCATAAGTTTACTAGAGAGAACCCTACTCTCATAAATTGCGACGTTTGACAATCAGACTCATATAGGTGTGTTCTTCAAAAGATGTTCTGCAGGATAACATCTCTGCTTAAATAAGCCACTTAGAACACATTAAGATATATATCAACCTGCCATGCAGATTAGGAGAGTATTGCATCTTCATGGAGTGGTATTGTGAATAGTAAGGATACTCTCCTCTCAGTTGACCAACAGCTTGTCTTCCACATCTAATTCACGGGATCTCCGATCACAAAGAATAGGTTACCACTGTGAACAACTCATATTGTGGGTCTCATACCCATCTCCCTTGATGCATTGTCTATCACATTACGTGATAGACCCTTAGTAAAAGGATCTGCCAGATTTTTAGACGTTTGGATATAATCCAATGCAATAACTCAGGAGTTTTTCATTTTTCTGACAGACTTTACCCTTCTCTGAACGTGTCTTGATGACTTCATGTTATCCTTTGAGCTGCTCACTTTCGTGATCACAGTTTGATTGTCGCAGTTCATAAGGACATCTGGTACAGGTTTCTCAACAACCGGCAAGTCATTCAAGAGCCGACGAAGCCAATCTGCTTCAACCGTAGCTGTATCTAGTGCTGCGAGTTCTGCTTCCATTGTTGACCTCGTTAAGATGGTCTGCTTGCAAGACTTCCAAGAAACAGCGCCACCTCCATGAGTAAATACATAACTGCTCGTGGCCTTTATCTCATCAGCATATAAGATCTAGTTTGAGTCACTATACCCTTCAAGCACCTTTGGGTGCTCGGTGTAGTGAATTCCATAATTTGCAGTGCCTTTCAAATAACGCAAAACTCTCTCTAGAGCTTTCCAATGCACATCTCCTAGTTTTGAAACAAACCGACTCAGTTTGCTAACAGCAAAAAAGATGTCAGGTCTTGTAGCACTGGCTAAGTACATAAGCGAGCCAATAATCTGAGAATATTTCAATTGATCTTTAGCAATTCTTCGATTCTTTCTAAGTAACACACACGCATCATATGGTGTTGGGGAGGGCTTGCAGTCACTATAGCCAAAGCGACTCAAGATCTTTTCCTCATAGTGAGATTGAAGCAATGTAATCCCACCATCATCGTCTCTCAACAACTTGATGTTCAAAATGAAATCAGCCACTCCTAAATCCTTCATCTCAAAACAACGAGATAGGAAATCCTTGACCTCCTTAATAACATTCAGATTTGTTTCGAAAATTAGTATGTCATCAACATACAAGCAAAGGATAACTCCCTCGCCCCCACCATGGCGATAGTACACACATTTGTCAGCTTCGTTTACAACAAAGCCTGCAGCTGTTATAGTTCTTTCAAACTTCTCATGCCACTGTTTGGGTGCTTGCTTGATTCCATACAAAGACTTTAGCAACTTGCACACTTCTCCTTCCTGACCATCAAGTACAAACCCATCTGGTTGTTCCATATAAATTTCCTCGTCCAACTCTCCATTTAGGAAAGCAGTCTTAACATCCATTTGATGAACGAGAAGGCCATGCGAGGCAGCTAGTGAAAGTAGAACTCGAATAGTGGTCAGTCGAGCCACAGGTGAGTAAGTATCAAAGAAGTCTTCACCTTCCTTTTGGGTATAACCCTTAGCCACGAGCCGAGCCTTGTACTTTTCAATAGTACCATCAGGCCTAAGCTTCTTCTTGAATACCCATTTGCATCCTATAGGTTTGCACCCATAAGGACGATCAATTATCTCCCAGGTTTCATTCGCCAAGATGGAATCCATCTCGCTACGAACCGCTTCCTTCCAGTAGTCAGCATCTTCAGATGCATAGGCCTCTGAAATAGAACTGGGAGTGTCATCTATGAGATACACAAGAAAATCATCACCAAAAGACTTTACAGTCCTTTGTCTCTTGCACTCCTAGTAGGAACTTTATTGTTCTCCTCCACAGGACTTTCAAAGTGTTCCATCGAAATGGCAGGTTCGGTAATTGTAACTGGTTCCTGATTCGATGAACTAGGCATCTCCTGATTAGATGAGGTAGCCATATCCTTCATGGGAAAGATATCTTCAAAGAAAGTCACATCATTTGACTCCATGATCATACCGACATGTATGTCAAGTACCTCCGATTTTACAACCAAGAATCTATAGCCAATGCTATGAAAAGCATATCCCAGGAAAACACAATCCACAATCTTTGGTCCAAGCTTCCGCTTCTTTGAAATTGGAGCATTGACTTTCGCCAAACAACACCATGTTCGCAGATAAGAGAGTTTTAACCTTTTCTTCTCCCATTCCTCGAATGGAGTTATCTCTTTGTTCTTTGTGGGGACTCGGTTCAGGACATGACATGCTGTCAATATCGCCTCCCCCCACCATGCCTTGGAGAGACCCGATGTGTCTAACATGGCGTTAACCAAATTAGTTAGAGTACAGTTCTTTCTTTCGGCCACCCCATTTGACTGAGGTGAGTAGGGAGGCGTCCTCTCATGGATTATACCATGTTCCGCACAAAAAGCATCAAACTCATTGGAAAAATACTCTCCACCATGGTCGGACCTAAGCCTCTTCATTTTTCGATCAAGTTGGTTTTCCACTTCAGCTTTATAGATCTTGAAAAAGTTCAAAGCCTCATCCTTAGATTTCAGAAGATACACACGGCAGTATCTAGTGGAGTCGTCAATTAACGTCATGAAATATTTCTTTCCACCTTTTGTCAACACACCATTCATTTCACATAGATCTGAATGTATGAGCTCTAGTGGTGCAAGATTTCTTATTTCCGCAGTCGTGTGGGACTTACGAGGTTGCTTAGCTTGCACACACACTTGACACTTAGATCCCTTGATGGTGGTGAAACTAGGGATTAAGTTCAACTTCACTAGTCGCGACATGCAACCAAAGTTAACATGACAAAGACGTGAATGCCACACATTTGATTCACTATTGTTGCAAACATGATTAACAACTTTATTGCAAACGTCTGATAAGGATAAACGAAACAAGCCTCCTGACTCATAGCCTTTACCAACAAAGGTTCCATACTTGGATATTACAAATTTATTCGACTCAAAGACAAGCTTGTAGCCATCTCTACACAGAAGAGATCCGCTAACATGATTTTTATTGACGGAGGGGACATAATGCACGTTCTTCAGCCGCACGATCTTCCCCGAAGTAAACTTCAGATCGACCGTGCCAACACCACGAACAGAAGCACTTGAACCATTGCACATCAGCACGGTTGAAGTCCCTGTGGTCTGATAAGACGAAAACATGGAAATATCACCGCATACATGCACATTAGCACCCGTGTCAATCAACCAGTCAGGAGAATGACATACTGAAAGAATAGTGGGAAATATACCATACCCAACATCCTTCATGTCAGTGTCTCGAATGACAACATTAGCGGTCTTGCCGCCTTTCCCAGGATGACGCTTGCCATAGCGATTATGGCAACTAGGAGCCCAATGATCAGGATCCCCACACACATGAAAAGCACCTTTCTTCTTGCCATTCTTCTTCTTGAAGTTCGTTTGTTGCACAGCCTTGTTCTTCCCATCAAACTTTGCTTTTCCATCAAACTTGCCCTTGTTCTTGAACTTGTTGGGCTGGAAGTTCTGCTTCTGTACCACATTGGCACTAGATCCTCCCTCAATACGTCGAGCATGTGTGTCCTTTGCTCTCACCTTTTCTTCCACATCAAGAGTGCCAATGAGATCCGGGACGGAAAACTCATGCCTCTTATGCTTCATCAAGGTAGCAAAGTTCCTCCATGAAGGAGGAAGCTTAGTGATGATACCTCCGGCAACAAACTTGTCCGGTAGCATACAATTGAAGTGGTCAAGTTCTCTAGCAAATGACTGTATCTCATGAGCTTGCTCAACCACGGAGCGCTCTTTAGTCATCCTGTAATCATAGGATTGCTCCATGATGTACAGCTCAGTGCCTACATCCGAGACCCCAAACTTGGCCTCGAGTGCGTCCCACATATCTTTTCCATTATCAATGGACGCATAAGTATCAACTATGTTCTCACCAAGAACACTCAAGAGAGCAGCCTTAAACAGAGTATCCATTTTCTTAAAAGCTTGTGCCTGTTGAGCATCAAGCTCTCCTTCAGGTTTGCCGAGAGTGGCGTCATAGCAACTCATGGTTTGAAACCATAAGACTGCTCTCACGCGCCACCTCTTATAGTGGATACCCTCAAACATAGGAGGTCTCATGGAAGCAGCAAAACCACTCGGGGTAAATTGCCTATAATAAGGTTTTTGGATTGTTGGAAATATGAGCAATTTACCGAATGATTTTATTAACAGAAATACTAGATAAAGCATGACTAATATAGTGGAGATAAAACAAGTCATGAGTTCGGACAGAGAGAAGGTAAAGAGCATCTGCATATATGAACTTGAAATAAACACATCTAGAACAGACACTAGATGAAGTTGCATATATGAAGTAGAACCTAACACATGTAGGACGGAAAGTAGAGCAAAGAACTGTGTCATGACATCTAACAGAAAGAGTAAGAACGCGTACGGGACAGCAGCAGTTGAAGTGCTGGACTTGGGGTCGGTGTCCTCGCCTGCCATATCGTCGAGGAGATCGTGGACGTCGGGGAAGAAGTCGTTGGCGACCGGATCGTCCGTGATGAATCAGCCAGTAGTCATGCTGAGCGCTCCCCAAAAACCTTATCACCCTTCTCCCGTACAGGACTCAAAAGGTGAGTAGTTCTAGTTAGCTCGGCTCATTCCCGCAACCCGCGGCGCGTCGTGCCGAGGCGTGGCGAGGCGGGCGGCGGAGGAGGAGCGCGCGTGGATACCCGTCTTGTTTTCATGCTCGTACAAGTGGAAAAAGAACCTCCCTTATAAGGAGGTCCAAGTCCCACTCAACTAGTAATGTGGGACTAAACTTTAGTAGTACTAGTCGTCAACCCGTGCATTCGCACGGGCTAGTTTAGTAATCTGCAATAGGTTGAGTTTTGAGACTACATTTCATTTACCGGGAGTAATTAAATCGGGAATTCTCAAATTTCTATTGGAACAGTTCCATCTTGTCTTATGACCATACATGTTCAACAGTCAAATCTTATCGTAGTTAAAATTTTATACTTAAAATAACAGAATATGAAATGACTCGCATATACTCAAATGTTCTCCATCTAGATAAAAATAATCCAATTATTTAACAACCTCTAAATCTTGGTATATGATCCCTTCAACACATTGAAATTAAATTTTGTTGATTGTTCATTAACTTGGCACCTATTCCGACCAGTCTCTGGACTACTTAGGAAGTTTACTTTATATATAAGATGAAAGAGCCTCACAAAATCAACAACACAAACAATTAGACCTTTTTAAAAAGAAAAGGAATAGATGCACGCATCAGCGACCATTTTTTAGTACTTCTTTTCTTGTTCGAAACTTTTCTCATTAGAAGACAAAATCCTAGTCCATACCTGATAAAATAAAATCATGCATAGAGAAAATGGTCATTCCGTTGAGCTTGTGTACATGTTGAGATGGTTGCACTTCGGTGCATCTGCTTTGCTTCGATCACATCAAAATTTATTGATCTAAACATGTTAACTTTCATTATATTAGTCATTTCCTAAAAATAAATGCTAATATAATAACATATAGACAAAAGTAAACTGTTCTAGTCTCTATTTTGAATTCACACGAAATTTGTCAAATAAGGTATATACAAAACCCTTACTAAAATAATTTTGTATATAATGAAACCAAAAGAAAACGTAAATCCATATATAGCGAAATATTGATACAATATTTACCTAAAATCTTATTTATATAATCAAACAAACCGATGCACATACCTCGTATCCATTATCTGCACCCTATATATGTCGTTCCAACAAATTAATATGCATGTTATTCCTAACGTGGTAGTTTGCCGAGTTCTCTTTTTTCGAAACTCAGCAAGGGCTGTTTAAAATGTTTGTCGAGTGCCAATAATAAGAACTTGGAAAAGTTCAAGATTGCTCATGTCCGTCCAACCAAGTGTCGTTTGCCGAGAACAGAATTGGGCAAACACAATGCCAAGTTGTTTCTAGGCTTTGCCGAGTATGCTGCAAACTTGGCGAATTCGACGATTCCAGTAGTGACATGACATTAATAATAAAGTTTATCATGTTCACGATCCAAAAAAATGAACAGTGTAAAAGAAAGTAACTATCTTTCCTGAAAATAGACTATTCTTGGGTGCATGCTTAGTTTTGTTGCATGTATATGTAAGATTGACCTTTATAACATGTCACCCTTGAATTCGATTGCATTTTGTTGGGGTATGGGAGGTGTATTGGGTTTGACTACCATGGAGTTATTTCATACGTTTACATAGGTATGGGTTACTGGACAAATAATCTGATCATATATACGTTGCAAAATAAGAAACAAAACATGTTTAACATATCTGTCTACTCTCAAAAACCAAACACGTATTTATCATACTTTTACCCTAGATTAACTTACAAAAATTATAGTGCATGGACTGATATCAATTTCAATTGTTACTTATTAGCAATACAAAGTTAAGTACCCTAACAGTCAGAAAATCAATTCAAGAGAAGACAGGCAACTCTTACCTCCGATGCATTAGGCAGTGCAAAGTTTGGCAAGATGGTGACCTGATGAGATATATGATTCATGCATGGCCTATTTTGCATGGCGGGGTTGCCATAGTTCTGCTCTAATTCAGTCCCACGCATTCAGAAAGGTTAATTAGAATCCCTCCAATTTTGTGATCTGGTGGCTTTTGTGGATAAGGTCAAAAATTCTTCCTGCATGGAATATGAGCATTTTCTACCTTGCTGATAATAACCCCTGTGCCCAACAACGATGCTAGCCTGCGAAATAATTCACTGGTGGTCCTGGAAATTGAGAAGATTAATCACATATTATGCTTGGAAACTGAACAAAAGATTAATCGGTTGGAATTCTTATAAAACCCATTAAATCAAGCCCAACATAGAACGTGAGAAACTAAATGCACGTATAGGATAGAACCTCAGAAGCACAGTCCAAGTATAAGATGTCACAAAAACAAACTGGACTGCAAGATAACTTCTTTTTTACTCATACCATGGGCATCGGTAGTCCCTCGATGGACAACTTCATGGGTTTGATTGAATAGTTGTGCATTGATACGTCCATACAATCAAGGGAGACATTGATCTTATTAATAGAATTGGCTGTTTTACAGTACGTGTCAAAGATGAGGAATAGGGGGGAGTATCAATGTAGATTTGATGGTAGAAGAAAATGTGTCATGATAATTAGGGTATAAAATATGAAAAATTAAGACAACAAAAGAGAGACAAAATCAGTGATAAAAATATGAAACTTGTTTTGTTGAGTGAATCCCCATGCTCCAAATAATAATAAATCACATAGCTTGACTGATTTGAGAGGGTATAATTATATATGTATACTTTTCAGCCATCACAGACTAACACCTAGGGCCTACTAACACCTGTAAGTTGTTTGTCTTGCCTAGTTAATTACTTAATGAACCACAATCTTTCTTAGATGAACGCTACCTGCAGACAAATAGCTTGTAGAGGTGCATGTTAAAAAGACACTGTAAGTAAATAAGAAAATATTATACTACCTCAGATCAAAAGTTTCTTCACACGCTTAATCCATCACCAGACCAGTTGCTTAATGGTGAGCATATCACCGTGTCCTCGGCCTCGACGGTGCTGCAGCAAAGAAGAGCTTCCCATATGCACCCTGGATGGATAGGCTAAACAATGTTAGAACTGACATACTGCAGACAAACAACATCATTTTACCTAACCAAAAGATTGGGTTGGGTGATGTTTAAAAGATCACTGTATAGTGGATGGTCCTGCATTGCACTTGATCGACCAATTTTGTATAACCTGTGGAGGCACCCAATTATATAATCAGTAGATGACGTTCATCACCTGCATTGAAATCTCGCTTTTCTCAAAATTGTCACTGGATCTAACTCACTGCATTATCTTCATCATCTGCAACACACACACACACACACACACACACACACACACACACACACACACACACACACACACACACACGTGCGCGCGCGCTGGCCCCGGCCGCGTCGGGGCAGCCGACGGACGGTCTAGGGACGTGCATCGGGCGGTGCGGCTGTGTGCCCTGCCCGAAAGGGAAGGTCCGCATCGCTGTGTGCACACCTCCGCCGCCCTGCGAGGCCAGATGCCGCTGCACCTATTCCGGCACGGGCTGCTAGGCCGGCTGCGACCCTGATGACGCGGCCTGCGTGCAGCGCATGAAACTCAAACCAGCAGTGTATTGTATGCGCGCGTCTGTGTGCTGTGATGTGGTAATAAAGTTTAAACGGATCGATCCGTGAGACAAAAATCAAAAAATAGAAATGTCATTTTCGTTTCACAGTGTATATTACTTTTATCATACTCAAACTTCAGAGCAAGTATATTGGAAACCTATATCAACCTATATAATATCAAACAAATACAATATAAAAATACTCTCTCCGTCCGAAAATACTCCCTTGCTGCCCGTGTCCTCTCCGGCCATGCCCTGGACCGAAAGATGGCTCTGATGCCAATTGTTATCTCTGAGCTCAAAGCTCTGTCAATGGCGAAAGCACTCACGAGGAACTGGACTTTTTGTGCAGCGCAATACCTTGCTGCTTTTCTACTTCTCTCTTCTTATTCACTTGATGAACGGGAAAATCGGATCAAGAACAGCCCCCACTACTGGATCATGCCATCCCACGATTATGGGAGTGCTCATTCCGCGAGCTAAGGGCCTCGGGATCGCACATGCCGCGTCCTCAGGCACTGTCTAACTGAAAACGAAAAATACGCTATCTGACGAAACTGAAAAACTATCGCTGCAGCTGCAGCTCTACTGACCTTCAGAACTACTCGACCCTAGTGACCTGTCACGCTAGATTATTTGATAACAATCTCTCCCTAAGCTAGTCGTGACAGAAGGCCTAAACTTCAACCATGCCAATGCGTGCGTGCTGCTCTCAGAGGCGTACCCACGTTGGGCCAGGGGGTGTCACAGGACACCAGGTAGATAGATATTTTGCCTATACATATATAGCCCATATACGGCTGGGACACCCCGTAATTTCATTACCTTGACACCGGGACAACAAGCTGGCCCATTCAACAACTACCTGCTGCGCGATGCAGCTAGCCAGTGCGAATCCGTCAAACAAACAAAAAAGCTAGCCAGTGGGAGGCCCAGCCTTAGCAGCGAGCGAGGCAGCCAGGCGGCAGCTAAATCGACCGATCGTCTTCTAAGGGCGCCGTTCTAATGGCGATGCCCACAGTTTAGCAAAGTTTTCATTAAATTTAGCTCACGGGCACCACATGTGGCTTTTGCATCCCATAACCCTCTATGTATCCCATAAATTGTGGTATTTGATGAATAATTTTTTTTTCATCCCTAGAAAAATGCTAAATCGATCGACCACCCTTAAAAAAAGCTAAATCGATTAACCAGGCTCTCATCGAATTATTTCTAAAAAAAGGCTCTCATCTAATTCTCAAAAAAGGCTCTCATCTAAAACAAACAATTCCTCAACAACAACAAAAATGTCGTACGCCTCTCCATGTCACTCTAATAAAATCAATCCATCGTTGGCTCGGCACTCGGGTCACCATACTCACTTTGACGCCGCCGTCCCCAGATCTTGTCAAGTGGCCGAAGCAGGAGAGGAAATATAAGGTAAATCATACGAAGTACATACTCCAATGCGACGTGTTTCTTCTAGATTGTAATTCTTGTTCCTCAAACCCTTGAGGATTCCGGCAAGGCCTCTTAACTGTGTTAATGATCGGATCATTGAAATATTTCTAAAAACAATTGCGTGAAATATTCAAAATTTATTCACAAAGTGGAGGTCAGATCACAATCCTTGAAGGTGATCGGCATTTGTGCTGGACGATTCTCGGAAGACTAGACGCACCAAAGTAAGCTTACTTTTATAACCGTGCAATTCAAGTATAACCTGGAAAAAAATCCAAGTATTAGATACATATTCTTTCATGGTTTAATCTTCTCTGCCCAAATATAAATTATCACGCACAAATATCAAATAATAACTATCAAATCACATGTCATAGAAGGAAACATTTCTAAAAAGGCAAGAGCGATCAATACATAATGAAAATGTTGATTGGTTTCAAATATAATGTTGTAGAATCGTATGCAATAAAATATATTTTTATTTTTATTTTTTTGTTTTGTTGGCCATCGCGGCGGAAACGACTACTTTTATGTAATATGGTATGCATGTTTTATTGTACATGGGACACCGGGTAAATTTTGTCCTGGGTCCGCCCCTGCTCGTCGTCGCCGGCAGTTGCTGCTAAGTCTTGCTCCTTGGCTCTTCCTCCCCGCGCTAATCTGGAGGCGGTCATGAAGGCCGGCGACGCTGGAAGTCTTCCTCTGGCCGTTGGTCGGCGACGCTGGAAGTCTTGCTCCTTGGCTCTTCCTCCCCACGCTAATCTGGAAGCGGTCATGAAGGTTGTGGGCATGGCGGTGGCAGAACTCTTGGTCCTGGGCCCTTTCTACCACATGATCATCTGGATGCCGCCTTGAAGATTTTGGGCGTGGCGGCGGCTGCCGGCGTAGATTGCACCAAGGCGAGCTTCCCGGCAAACAGTCACAGACTGGTGGTCGAGCGCTGCTCAGTGTCTTGTTCTGTGCCGCCTCGCCTGGTGCCATGCTGCTAAGGTGGAGCAAAGCACGGGACGGTGGTTCAGACCGTTCCTCGGCCAAATTTGACCACCGATGTTGCCGGGGCACGATCTGGGGCATGGTGGTTATTGGTGTTGCCGTCGCGTGATGATACCGTCATCCTGATCTAGTCGGTCTTGGGTTGGGAACTTGGGATGTTGAAGTGGCCGATTCATCACCCAGATTAGCCTGTTGAGGTGACCACTTCGGCCCGTGGCTGCCGCTTTATTGTGGCCTCAACCGTCTTGTTGCGGATTACGTTGGCCACCAAAAGGTCTTCATGAGGGTTTCCCCCTTTAGAGTCAGCGAATGACTTTGACAACGAGATCAATGACTGTTGCACAATGCATGTAGCTGCTTGGTCAAAGAAAAGTGGTGGCGGCAACCAATGACTGACGTCAATTGTGGTGATAATGGGGCACCCGGTCTCGAATTCTGGGTTGAAAGCCTAGGTCTGACCCAAGTTGGTTATGTTAGAATTAATCTTGACATGTGTGCATTGCATGTTAGTAGTCTAAAGATGGCTGGGGTCGTGTGAATCGACGCGCAGCCGTGTGAGATGGCAAGCTGAAGCCAAGGTCCTGAGGTGTAGACGGCAGGCTAAGTTAGTTAGTTGCATGCCTAGTTAGTAGGAGAGGATTGAGTCACACGCCTGCATGGATAAGTTGTTAGCTGGCTGGAGAGATTTCAGGGTAGTTAGCTTAGTGGTCTGCGTGCGTGAGGTAGTGGCCGAGTGTGCCGGCCAGCCATGAGTTAGTGGCTGGGTGTGGAGTCATTTGTACATGGTATTTAAGTTGATCAGATGAATGGGAAAAGAGAGGCTGTGAGGGCTAGAGGAAACCATGTAGCATATGTGTTGTCACCGGGAGCAAAGGCAAAGCTAATTTTCTCCCAGGTGAATGTGCGTGTGCGTGTGTGTTTTCTGTCCCGGTGTGTGTCCTTGTGTTCTTGAGAGACAAAGGAGAGAAGAGAGAGTTGTGCGAGGGAGCTCGAGGTAGTAGAAGGTCGGCGCTGCGAGGAGGCGACGCCAACATTTGGTATACAGAGTCAGGTTGATCCGAGATGGCGTCGGCTGTGGCGCAACAAACTCCATGCGAGATGGAGGCCGACCGCGCAAGGAGGAGGCCGCTAGTGGCGCGACGCTGCTGGTGGCTTTAACGGCGCGAGGCCATTATGACGAGAAGATGGTGTGGCGTACAGCGCCACGAAGGCGTCGTTCATGTCAAGAGATGGCCGCTGCATGCGGCAGGAGGTCGTGGTACTCGGCGCCGCGACAACATCGTCGATAGCAAGACGGCATGGTGATCGGTGTTGCGATGGCATCGTCCACGACTAGATGGTGTGTGGTGATCGGTGCTGCGATGGAGCCGTTCACGACAAGGAGGTGTTTGGCGGTGTGACGCCGTGCAAACATATGGCTGCTGTGCGACGCCGCAAGAGGAGACGGTGGTGCGATGCTGCCACAACGGTGAAATGCCGCTAAGGAGATGTACAGCGGCGCGATGCTGTCACTTGGATCGGTGCGATGCCGGTGGCGGTGGTGCGATGCCATCATCATCATGGAGAGTTGGTGTGAAGCCAGCAAACATTGCAGTGCGATGTTGTGGCAAGGTGTGTGTGTTCGGCACTGAGACGGCGTCGATGACGAGATGAAGTGAAGCTCGATGCTGTGAAGGCGTCATCCATGAAAGTTAGGTGAGCCACCATGTCAAGATTAGAAGGGAGAATGTTAGAACTAATCTTGATATGTGTGTACGTACATGTGTGCATTGCATGTTAGTAGTCTAGAGATGGCTGGGGTCGTGTGAATCGACGCGCAGCCTTGTGAGACGGCAAGCTGAAGCCAAGCTCCTGAGGAGTAGACAGCAGGCTAAGTTAGTTAGTTGCATGCCTAGTTAGTAGGAGAGGATTCAGTCACACGCCTGCATGGATAAGTTGTTAGCTGGCTCGAGAGATTCTAGGGTAGTTAGCTTAGGGCATGTACAATGGTTGATAAGACAATTTTATCTTAAATTTTGCATGTAATTTAGAGATGATAAAAAAGTATGTCTATAATGTGTTATATCTTAGCCTTATCTTCAATAATTTATCATTCCTTAAAATATGATGAGACAAATTGTGCTAAGAGATCATCTCTTGTCTTGTCTTAAATAAAAGAAGACAAGCCTTTTCTTATAAGTTCTCTCTCCTCCATATCATCATTTATCTTATGTGACACTTCTAAAATAGCACTATTGTACATGCCCTTAGTATTTGCGTACGTGAGGTAGTGGCCGAGTGTGCCGGCCAGCCGTGAGTTAGTGGCTGGGTGTGGAGTCATTTGTACATGGTATTTAAGTTGATCAGATGAATGGAAAAAGAGAGGCCGTGAGGGCTAGAGGAAACCATGTAGCATATGTGTTGTCACCGGCAACAAAGGCAAAGCTAATTTTCTCCCTGGTGAATGTGTGTGTGCGTGTGTGTTTTCTGTCCCAGTGTATTGTCCTTGTGTTCTTGAGAGACAAAGGAGAGAAGAGGGAGTTGTGTGAAGCAGCTCGAGGTAGAAGAAGGTCAGCGCTGCGAGGAGGCGGCGCCAAAAGGTTATACCTGACAATGAGGATGTTTTTTACATCATTGCCTTGTTGAAGACATTGCTTGGATACGTTCGGACTGATTCATCAAGATAAACCCTAGATTCTGGCCTTGGGTGGTTCCATCTGACGACGGTGGTGCGTGAGGGTCGCTTCTTTCCTCATCATTCATGTGGTGTAATGAGATGGTTGATGCGGATATAAAGTTTGCTGATTGCGGACCTATTCGCTTTGGGTTCTTTTTTTCTCACCTATACATAGCTTTGGTCTTATATGACTTTGCAATTGGTCGGCGTGTTTTTGGTATATGTGTGCGTTGATGTTGGCTGTGTGTCGCCTAACTATGCAAAAGCCAGGTGTGTGTTCATTGTGTCTGTATCGTATTTATGCTCTATTTTGAGCTAATAAAATCGACCCTTTGTGGATGTTTTTTATATTTTCTGAATCCAAATTTATTGCTTGTTAGCAATTGGGCAAGTGATCCCGAAGCGTTCAGGAGCAAGTGCATCACGCTCAATACGGAGGTGAACCAGCACTACCACAAGCATAGTGCTCGCCAGGTGCTGCCCGCACGGTGGTGGTACATTCCTTACTCTAGGGACTTATCGCCAACTTCGACTGGATGGCGAACAACGCTTGCATGGGTGTGTCCGCTCAGCTGCACACCACGACATATAAAGAGATCTCCCATGAGTTCCTCGCCACTGTCTAGGGTACTGTCAATATTGACGGGATGCAGCATGCGTGCACTCACTACACGGCTACACGGTAACTCTGCAGCGCCTCTGCGGCATGTTCGGTTTCTCCAACGGCACTTCCAGCATGGCAGATGAACCCTTGCGTTGAATGATGGAGGACCTCCAAGACAGTTACTTCGTGAAACGTAATCCGTTCCCGGTACCGGTTTTTCAAAAAGCTAGTATGTTACCATCGGAAGATTAGAACTTGATTTTACAATATAATGTATATTCATTTTAGCATAAGCCAAACTTAGCTAAGTTTTGTTAGCAAATAATCTAGCGTGACAGGTCACTAGGGCCGAGTAGTTCTGAAGGTCAGTAGAGCTGCAGCTGCAGCGATAGTTTTTCAGTTTCGTCAGATAGCGTATTTTTCGTTTTCAGTTAGACAGTGCCTGAGGACGCGGCATGTGCGATCCCGAGGCCCTTAGCTTGCGGCATGAGCACGCCCATGATCGTGGAATGGCACGATCCAGTAGTGGGGGCTGTTCTTGATCCGTTTTTCCCGTTTATCAAGTGAATAAGAAGAGAGAAGCAGAAAAGCAGCAAGGTATTGCGCTGCACAAAAAGTCCAATTCCTCGTGAGTGCTTTCGTCATTGACAGAGCTTTGAGCTTAGAGATAACAATTGGCATCAGAGCCGTCTTACGGTCCAGGGCATGGCCGGGCACGACACCGGCAGCAAGTCGCCATCGACGCCGCACGCAAAGATCTCTGGCGGCACAGAGCTGGTCGTGGCAGAGAGAACTATGGTGCGGGTGGTGCGTGACACCGGCGGCGCGGCGTGGCCGACCAACTACACCGACTGGGCTGTCCTCATGCAAGTCATGATGGAAGGGCGGCACCTGTGGGATGCCGTGGTGGCGGGCATGGCGGAGCGCAGCGACGATCGGCTCGCGCTCGAGGCCATCCTGCGTGGAGTGCCACCGGAGATGGGGACCACTCTCGCTGGCAAGGCCACGGCGAAGGAGGCGTGGGAATCCGTCAAGACGATGCGCCTCGGAGTGGCTCGTGTCCGCGAGGCGAAACTCGCAACCCTGTCCAAGCAGTACAACGACATCCGCTTCACCGACGGCGAGACCATCGACGACTTCGCCATGCGGATCACGAACATGGTGGCCCAGATGGTGCTGCTCGGGGAGACCATGCAGGAGAAACGCATCGTTCGCAAGTTCCTCTCCGTCGTCCCGAAGAGGTACTCACAAATCGCTTTGTCAATTGAGATACCCGTTGATCTGGATACGCTCTCCGTGGAGGAGCTCACCGGGCGGCTGAGGGCTGCCGACCAGGTGGTGTCAGCCGTCGGGCGTGTCATGTTCACGGCGGCGGAGGAGTGGCTCGCACGCATGCAGCGCAGCGAGAACGATGGATCCGGAGGTAGTGGAGCTGGGTCAGGATGCAGCGGCGGACGCCGCGGGAGAGGCCGCGGTCGCGGTCGTGGATGTGGCTCCGGCAGCCGCGGTCGCGGTCGTGGATGTGGCTCCGGCAACCGTGCGGAACCCATGGACCAGTGCCGTCACTGCAAAAAGTACGGGCACTGGGCACGTGAGTGCAAGACGCGCATCCGCGAGGAGCGAGCCGAGGCGAACCTTGCCGAACAAGGCGGGCACGACGACGACCCGACGCTTCTGATGGCGGTGATCGCCGCGACCCTTGCACAAAGCATAGGGGAGCACATCATGCTCAACGAGGAGCGTGCAGAGGCGAACCTGGGCGCGGAGGAGGCACCGTGCAACGGCCGTTGGTTCCTGGACACCGGCGCATCCAACCATATGACTAGCGACCGATCGGCGTTCGCGGAGCTGGATGAGGGCGTCACCAGCAGCGCCAGGTTCGGGGACATCTCCAGTGCGGCTATTCGTGGTCGCGGCACAGTCACGTTCACCATGCACAGCGGCGATCATCACGCTCTCACCGATGTCTACTTCATCCCGCGTCTCAAGACGAGCATCATCAGCCTTGGGTAGCTAGACGAGCATGGCTGCACCATCAAGATCCATGGCGGCGTCCTGACTCTGTACGATCGCCGCCAGCATGAGTTGGCCCAGGTACGCTGAAATGGCAGACAACTGACAACTTATGTTGTGCTCCTGGACATTGCGCATCCTATTTGCCTGGCAGCTCACGGCGGCGACGAGGCATGAAGGAGGCATGCCAGGTTAGGTCACCAGCACTTCGACGCACTCCGGCGCATGGGGCGCGCTCACATGGTGCACGGGATGCTGCTGGTGGACCACGTCGAGCAGATCTGCGACGCATACTTGGTGGGGAAGCAACGATGTGCTCCGTTCCCTTCCCAGGCGCGCTACCGGGCGACATAGCCGCTCGAGCTCGTTCACGTGGATCTTTGCAGGCCCATCACTCCGGCCACCCCAGCGGCAAGAGCTACTTCATGCTCGTCGTTGATGATCACAACCGCTACATGTGGGTTATGATGTTGCCGGTAAAGGATGCCGCCAAGGCCAGCATCAAGCAATTTGTTGCCGCGGCCGAGGTAGAATGGGGGCATGACTGCGCATGTTCCGGACTAACTGGGGCGGCGAGTTCACATCCAGCGCGCTCGGCGAGTACTTGGCAGACCAAGGGGTGTAGAGGCACCTAACAGAGCCCTACTCGCCGCAGCAGAACGGCATGGTGGAGTGGCGCAACCAGACTGTCGTCGGCATGGCCAGAAGCATGCTCAGGGTGAAGAACATGTCGAGCTGGTTTTGGGGGGAGGCCGTGGCGACTGTGGTATTCATCCTCAACAGCTCACACCCGCAGCGTCGATGGCATGACTCCGTACTAGGCATGGTACGGAATGAAGCCTGTCGTGCTCTACCTCCTTATGTTCGGCTGCATCACCTATGTCAAGACGCTCGACGACCACAGCACAAAGATGACCTTCATCGTCTACGAGGCGTGATCGAAGGCGTATAGAGTGTACGATCCGCTGACCAAGCACGTGTACGCGTCACGCGACGTGGTGTTTTGGTGTTTGACGAGGGCGCGAGATGGGATTGGGGTGCCACTGGCAAGCCCATGGCGGAGCCGTTTATCGTCCATCACGAGCTCTTGCTCACTACTGGAGTGCAGAGCGCGCACGCCAGGGCGGGCGACGCGAGTGGGGACCAAGAAGGGGACGACGACACCACGGCGTAGTCACCAGCCACGCCCAAAAGCGGGACCGTGGCTGCATCTCCCGCCACACCCCAGAGCGCAGCCTTGACCAGTTCCCCAGCAATACCGTGGTCCGGCGCGTCTACGGCCTCCTCGGACGGGTCTGGAGGCGCGACACCCCCTGACGAGGCTCCAGGGGCGGTGGAGTTTGTCACGCCGCCCGCAAGACGGCTGGACTCGTTCGACGCCGACGATGATCCGTTCGCAGGGCATCGCTTCCACTATATCCCGGATGTGTATGGCGGGAAGGCCAAGCAATCTGCGCCGGCGGAGCGGCTGCTTCTAGCCGAGGAGGAACCAGCAATGTTCGCCGAAGCAGTGCCTCACGATCCCTGGCGAAGCGCAGTGCTGGAGGAGCTGGCGTACATCGAGGAGAATGGTATCTGGACGCTCACTGATCTGCCTACAGGCCACACGGCCATCGGCCTCCAGTGGGTTTTCAAGCTGAAGAAAGATGCGGCTGGTGTCGTCGTCAAGCACAAGGCGAGGCTCGTGGCAAGGGGCTTTGTACAGAAGGAGGGCGTGGACTACGACGACGCGTTAGCGGTCGTGGCGAGGCTGGACTCTGTGTGCGTCATGGTCGGCACGGCGGCACAGTGCGGCTGGGAGCTGCACCATCTTGACTTCAAGTTGGCCTTCCTCAATGGCGAGCTCAAAGAGGAAGTCTACGTCACACAGCCACCTGGCTTCGCACGAAGAGGCGAGGAGCACAAGGTGTTCCGACTCCATAAGGCACTCTTATGGGTTGCGGCAGGTGCCGTGAGCTTGGAACTCCAAGCTTGATTGCACCATGCAGCAACTTTGGTTCGCGAGCTGCCCGTCAGATCATTCCATGTACGTGCGAGGCAAGGGACAAGCACGGCTCCTGGTTGGTGTTTACGTCGACGATCTTGTCGTCGCCGGAGCCGACGCCGAGGCGATCGGCAGCTTCAAGAGGGAGATGATGGCCAGGTTTCGCATGAGTGATATTGGCTTACTCAGTTTTTACCTCGGCATAGAAGTGAAGCAGGGGGCTGAGAGATCACCCTGTCGCATGCGGCTTACGCTGGTGAGCTCCTGGAGCGGGCGGGCACGGCGGACTGCAATCCAACGCACGTGCCCATGAAGCCGCGCCTCAAACTGAGCAAGGAAGGGCCAGAACTGCGTGTGGACGCCACAGACTACCGCAACATCATCGGAGGACTTCGCTACCTCACCCACACGCGGCCGGACATCACCTTCGCGGTGGGGTACCTAAGCCAGTTCATGGAGGCGCCGACCACGGCGCACCTGGCCGCCGTCAAGCATCTCCTTCGCTACATCGCCGGCACCCGCAGGTATGGGTGCAACTATATCAAGGAAGGCAACGGCGGGCTCATTGGGTACAGCGACTCGGACATGGCCGGCGATCTTGACGATCGCAATAGCACACCCGGCAACCTCTTCTTCCTCGGAGGAGCACAGATCACTTGGCAATCGCAGAAGCAGAAGATTTTCACGCTATCCTCGTGTGAAACCGAGTACGTGGCTGCAACAATTGCAGTATGCCAGGGCGTGTGGCTGAGCAGGCTCTTGGGTGATTTGCTCGTGGAGGGGGCCGGCCCCGTCGCCATCTTCATCGACAACAAGTCGGCCATCCAGCTGTGCAAGAACCCTGTTTTCCACGATCAAAGCAAGCACATCGGTGTGCGGTTCCACTTCATTCGAAGGTGTGTGGAGAAGGGAAAGATTAGGGTCGAGCACATCGCCACTGGCGACCAGCTCGCAGACATTTTCACAAAATCACTTGGGCGGACGCGATTCCTAGAGCAGCCAGGGGCGGACCCAGGACAAAATTTACCCGGTGTCCCATGTACAATAAAACATGCATACCATATTACATAAAAGTAGTCGTCTCCGCCGCGATGGCCAACAAAACAAAAAAATAAAAATAAAAATATATTTTATTGCATACGATTCTACAACATTATATTTGAAACCAATCAACATTTTCATTATGTATTGATCGCTCTTGCCTTTTTAGAAATGTTTCCTTCTATGACATGTGATTTGATAGTTATTATTTGATATTTGTGCGTGATAATTTATATTTGGGCAGAGAAGATTAAACCATGAAAGAATATGTATCTAATACTAGGATTTTTTTTGCGGTTATACTTGAATTGCACGGTTATAAAAGTAAGCTTACTTTGGTGCGTCTAGTCTTCCGAGAATCGTCCAGCACAAATGCCGATCACCTTCAAGGATTGTGATCTGACCTCCACTTTGTGAATAAATTTTGAATATTTCACGCAATTGTTTTTAAAAATATTTCAATGATCCAATCATTAACACAGTTAAGAGGCCTTGCCGGAATCCTCAAGGGTTTGAGGAACAAGAATTACAATCTAGAAGAAACACGTCGCATTGGAGTCTGTACTTCGTATGATTTATCTTATATTTCCTCTCCTGCTTCGGCCACTTGACAAGATCTGGGGACGGCGGCGTCAAAGTGAGTATGGTGACCCGAGTGCCGAGCCAACGATGGATTGATTTTATTAGAGTGACACGGAGAGGCGTACGACATTTTTGTTGTTGTTGAGGAATTGTTTGTTTTAGATGAGAGCCTTTTTTGAGAATTAGATGAGAGCCTTTTTTTAGAAATAATTTGATAAGAGCCTGGTCAATCGATTTAGCTTGTTTTAAGGGTGGTCGATCGATTTAGCATTTTTTAGGTATGAAAAGAAATTATTCATCAAATACCACAATTTATGGGATACATAAAGGGTTATGGGATGCAAAAGCCACATGTGGCGCCCGTGAGCTAAATTTAATGAAAACTTTGCTAAACTGTGGGCATCGCCATTAGAACGGCGCCCTTAGAAGACAATCGATCGATTTAGCTGCCGCCTGGCTGCCTCGCTCGCTGCTAAGGCTGGGCCTCCCACTGGCTAGCTTTTTTTTTTTGTTTGACGGATTCGCACTGGCTAGCTGCATTGCGCAGCAGGTAGTTGTTGAATGGGCCAGCTTGTTGTCCCGGTGTCAAGGTAATGAAATTACGGGGTGTCCCAGCCGTATATGGGCTATATATGTATAGGCAAAATATCTATCTACCCGGTGTCCTGTGACACCCCCTGGCCGAACGTGGGTACGCCTCTGAGAGCAGCACGCACGCATTGGCATGGTTGAAGTTTAGGCCTTCTGTCACGACTAGCTTAGGGAGAGATTGTTATCAAATAATCTAGCGTGACAGGTCACTAGGGCCGAGTAGTTCTGAAGGTCAGTAGAGCTGCAGCTGCAGCGATAGTTTTTCAGTTTCGTCAGATAGCGTATTTTTCGTTTTCAGTTAGACAGTGCCTGAGGAACGCGGCATGTGCGATCCCGAGGCCCTTAGCTCGCGGAATGAGCACTCCCATAATCGTGGCATGGCATGATCCAGTAGTGGGGGCTGTTCTTGATCCGATTTTCCCGTTCATCAAGTGAATAAGAAGAGAGAAGTAGAAAAGCAGCAAGGTATTGCGCTGCACAAAAAGTCCAGTTCCTCGTGAGTGCTTTCGCCATTGACAGAGCTTTGAGCTCAGAGATAACAATTGGCATCAGAGCCATCTTTCGGTCCAGGGCATGGCCGGAGAGGACACGGGCAGCAAGGGAGTATTTTCGGACGGAGAGAGTATTTTTATATTGTATTTGTTTGATATTATATAGGTTGATATAGGTTTCCAATATACTTGCTCTGAAGTTTGAGTATGATAAAAGTAATATACACTGTGAAACGAAAATGACATTTCTATTTTTTGATTTTTGTCTCACGGATCGATCCGTTTAAACTTTATTACCACATCACAGCACACAGACGCGCGCATACAATACACTGCTGGTTTGAGTTTCATGCGCTGCACGCGGGCCGCGTCATCAGGGTCGCAGCCGGCCTAGCAGCCCGTGCCGGAATAGGTGCAGCGGCATCTGGCCTCACAGGGCGGCGGAGGTGTGCACACAGCGATGCAGACCTTCCCTTTCGGGCAGGGCACACAACCGCACCGCCCGATGCACGTCCCTAGACCGTCCGTCGGCTGCCCGACCTGGCCGGGGCCAGCGCTCCCGCGCAGAGGGCGGCCAGGAGGACGAAGGCAGCGAACTTGAGAGCAGGAGCAGCCATGATATGAAAAGAGAGGAGAGGAGATGAAATGGTATGCTTTGGGTTTGTGATGATCAGATGGAATACCGAGACACTATTAATAGGCTAGTAGTAGTTGATTAACCATCACGTAGTTTGAATTGTGCAGCATGTAATATTGACTTCACGTTACATGCTCATCTCGAGAGGATAATTCACGATATATAGTTGACATGGAGAGGATCCTTCTGATCGGATCCTATTAGCTCGGGCTATTGCCGTCCTCATTTGAATTTTAGCTAACTGCACACTTTTTTTTTCACGTTCTCTTCCTTTTCGTTGAACCCAGGCCGTACTGCATGCGTTCGTACAAATGTACCGGCCAAATCTAATGCATGCGTTTTCACACGTTCAGACACGAGCCAATATATAGTGCCCCAATCCGTTTGAGAGCGGGGAAACAAAAATGACCCGATTATGTGGGAAATTCGATCAAAGAGCACAACACAGCATGGTTGACTAATGGACAATTAAAAGAAAAATGAAACATAAAGAAAGGACAATGCCGACACCGGTCAACTCAACCTCCACCATCAACATGCCCACAACTTGGACATGATGGAGCAAGCTCTTCGATGATGCCTTCAAGACGGGAAACAACACCCTTGGGCGCCGAAATCGCTGGCATAGACCCTCGTTGAAGATTTAAGTTTCGCCCGGGCACCTACCAAGCAGTAAAACTAGCTAAATAGTTCTACAAGTACAGAGATGTTGAATTGGCCGCATATTGACTTTGAAAATGGTTGCAAAATAATTTAGGCAGCAATATTTCCAGTCGTACAAGCAAGAGGCTGAATTATCCGCATTTTGACTTTGAAGAGGATCACCGAGATCTTGCCCACCAGCGATGGTCTACATGCTGCTAGAAACTTGAACAAGACTCAAAACACGATAGATGATGAACTCTTTGGCTAATCGGTCGATAAGCTTGTGATCAAAATTTTGCTATGGGAAAAAGGACCCTGCTTCAGCTACGGTTATTATGCTAACCGAAACCGTAGGTAGGTGATGTTGAGGAGGCTCCCGATAACCAGGTACCCTGCTGGAGGGTGTTGGAAATATGCCCTAGAGGCAATAATAAAATGATTATTATATTTCCTTGTTCATGATAATTGTCTATTATTCATGCTCTAATTGTATTATCCGGAAATCATAATACATGTGTGAATACATAGACCACAATGTGTCCCTAGTGAGCCTCTAGTTGACTAGCTCGTTGATCAACAGATAGTCATGGTTTCCTGGCTATGGACATGGAGATGTCATTGATAACGGGATCACATCATTAGGAGAATGATGTGATGGACAAGACCCAATCCTAAACATAGCACAAGATCGTATAGTTCCTTTGCTAGAGTTTTTCTAATGTCAAGTATCTTTTCCTTAGACCATGAGATCGTGTAACTCCCGGATACCGTAGGAGTGCTCTGGGTGTACCAACCATCACAACGTAACTGGGTGACTATAAAGGTATACTACGGGTATCTCCGAAAGTGTCTGTTGGGTTGACACGGATCAAGACTGGGATTTGTCACTCCAAATGACGGAGAGGTATCTCTGGGCCCACTCGGTAATGCATCATCATAATGAGCTCAAAGTGACCAAGTGTCTGATCACTGGGATCATGCATTACGGTACGAGTAAAGTGACTTGCCAGTAATGAGATTGAACGAGGTATTGGGATACCGACGATCAAATCTCGGGCAAGTAACGTACCGATTGACAAAGGGAATTGTATACGGGGTTGCTTGAATCCTCGACATCGTGGTTCATACGATGAGATCATCAAGGAGCATGTGGGAGACAACATGGGTATCCAGATCCCGCTGTTGGTTATTGACCGGAGAGCCGTCTCGGTCATGTCTACATGTCTCCCGAACCCGTAGGGTCTACACACTTAAGGTTCGATGACGCTAGGGTTGTAGAGATATGAATATGCAGTAACCCGAAAGTTGTTCGGAGTCCCGGATGAGATCCTGGACGTCACGAGGAGTTCCGGAATGGTCCGGAGGTGAAGAATTATATATAGGATGTGCAGTTTCGGCCATCGGGAGAGTTTCGGGGTCACCGGTATTGTACCGGGACCACCGGAAGGGTCCCGGGGGTCCACCGGGTGGGGCCACCCATCCCGGAGGGCCCCATGGGCCAAAGTGGGGAGGGGAACCAGCCCATAGTGGGCTGGTGCGCCCCCCTTGGCCCACCCCATGCGCCTAGGGTTGGGAACCCTAGGGTGGGGGGGCGCCCCACCTGGCTTGGGGGGCACTCCACCCCTTGGCCGCCCCCCGCCCTAGGAGATCCCATCTCCTAGGGCCGGCGCCCCCCCTAGGGGGCCTATATAAAGGGGGGGAGGGAGGGGGTAGAACACCCTTGAGTCTTGGCGCCTCCCTCTCCCCTGCTACACCTCTCCCTCTCGCAGTATAACGGCGAAGCCCTGCTGCGGTGACGCCCTGCATCCACCACCACGCCGTCGTGCTGCTGAATCTTCATCAACCTCTCCTCCCCTCTTGCTGGATCAAGAAGGAGGAGACGTCACGCTGACCGTACGTGTGTTGAACACGGAGGTGCCGTCCGTTCGGCGCTAGGATCTCCGGTGATTTGGATCACGTCGAGTACGACTTCCTCATCCCCGTCCTTGAACGCTTCCGCGCGTGATCTACAAAGGTATGTAGATGCAATCCGATCACTTGTTGCTAGATGAACTCATAGATGGATCTTGGTGAAACCGTAGGAAAATATTTTTGTTTTCTGCAACGTTCCCCAACAGTGGCATCATGAGCTAGGTCTATGCGTAGTTCTCCTTGCACGAGTAGAACACAATTTGTTGTGGGCGTAGATGTTGTCAACTTTCTTGCCGCTACTAGTCTTATCTTGCTTCAGCGGTATTGTGGGATGAAACGGCCCGGACTGACCTTACACGTACGCTTACGTGAGACTGGTTCCACCGACTGACATGCACTAGTTGCATAAGGTGGCTAGCGGGTGTCTGTCTCTCCCACTTTAGTTGGAGCGGATTCGATGAAAAGGGTCCTTATGAAGGCTAAATAGAAGTTGACAAATCACGTTGTGGCTATTACGTAGGTAAGAAAACGTTCTTGCTAGAACCCTTTTGCAGCCACGTAAAACTTGCAACAACAATTAGAGGATGTCTAACTTGTTTTTGTAGCAAGTACTTTGTGATGTGATATGGCCAAAGTTGTGATGAATGATGAATGATATATATGTGATGTATGAGATCATGTTCTTGTAATAGGAATCACGACTTGCATGTCGATGAGTATGACAACCGGCAGGAGCCATAGGAGTTGTCTTTATTTTTTGTATGACCTGCGTGTCATTGAGAAACGCCATGTAAATTACTTTACTTTATTGCTAAACGTGTTAGCCATAGTAGTAGAAGTAATAGTTGGCGAGCAACTTCATGGAGACACAATGATGGAGATCATGATGATGGAGATCATGGTGTCATGCCGGTGACAAGATGATCATGGAGCCCCAAGATGGAGATCAAAGGAGCTATGTGATATTGGCCATATCATGTCACTATTATTATTTGATTGCATGTGATGTTTATCATGTTTTTGCATCTTGTTTACTTAGAACGGCGGTAGTAAATAAGATGATCCCTCATAATAATTTCAAGAAAGTGTTCTCCCTAACTGTGCACCGTTGCGACAGTTCGTTGTTTCGAAGCACCACGTGATGATCGGGTGTGATAGATTCCAACGTTCACATACAACGGGTGTAAGACAGATTTACACATGCAAACACTTAGGTTGACTTGACGAGCCTAGCATGTACAGACATGGCCTCAGAACACAGAAGACCGAAAGGTCGAGCATGAGTCGTATAGAAGATACGATCAACATGAAGATGTTCACCGATGTTGACTAGTCCGTCTCACGTGATGATCGGACACGGCCTAGTTAACTCGGATCATGTTATACTTAGATGACTGGAGGGATGTCTATCTGAGTGGGAGTTCATTATATAATTTTATTAGATGAACTTAATTATCATGAACTTAGTCTAAAATCTTTACAATATGTCTTGTAGATCAAATGGCCAACGTTGTCCTCAACTTCAACGCGTTCCTAGAGAAAACCAAGCTGAAAGACGATGGCAGCAACTATACGGACTGGGTCCGGAACCTGAGGATCATCCTCATAGCTGCCAAGAAAGATTATGTCCTAGTAGCACCGCTAGGTGACGCACCCGTCCCACAGAACCAAGACGTTATGAACGCTTGGCAGACACGTGCTGATGACTACTCCCTCGTTCAGTGCGGCATGCTTTACAGCTTAGAACCGGGGCTCCAAAAGCGTTTTGAGCGACACGGAGCATATGAGATGTTCGAAGAGCTGAAAATGGTTTTCCAAGCTCATGCCCGGGTCGAGAGATATGAAGTCTCCGACAAGTTCTTCAGCTGTAAGATGGAGGAAAATAGTTCTGTCAGTGAGCACATACTCACAATGTCTGGGTTACATAACCGCTTGACTCAGCTGGGAGTTAATCTCCCGGATGACGCGGTCATTGACAGAATCCTCCAGTCGCTTCCACCAAGCTACAAGAGCTTTGTGATGAACTTCAATATGCAGGGGATGGAAAAGACCATTTCTGAAGTATTTGCAATGCTGAAATCAGCAGAGGTAGAAGTCAAAAAGGAACATCAACTGTTGATGGTGAATAAAACCACTAAGTTCAAGAAAGGCAAGGGTAAGAAGAACTTCAAGAAGGACGACAAGGGAGTTGCCGCGCCCGGTAAGAAAGCTACCGGGAAGAAGCCAAAGTATGGACCCAAGCCCGAGACTGAGTGTTTTTATTGCAAGGAAAGTGGTCACTAGAAGCGGAACTGCCCCAAATACTTAGCGGACAAGAAGGCCGGCAAAATGAAAGGTATATGTGATATACATGTAACTGATGTGTACCTTACCAGTATTCGTAGTAGCTCCTGGGTATTTGATACCGGTGCGGTTGCTCACATTTGTAACTCAGGAGCTGCGGAATAAACGGAGACTGGCGAAGAACGAGGTGACAATGCGCGTCGGGAATGGTTCCAAGGTCGATGTTATCGCCGTCGGCACGCTACCTCTACATTTACCCACGGGATTAGTTTTAAACTTCAATAATTGTTATTTAGTACCAGCTTTGAGCATGAACATTGTATCAGGATCTCGTTTAATTCGAGATGGCTACTCATTTAAATCCGAGAATAATGGTTGTTCTATTTATATGAGAGATATGTTTTATGGTCATGCTCCTATGGTGAATGGTTTATTCTTAATGAATCTCGAGCGTAATGCTACACATGTTCATAGTGTGAATACCAAAAGATGTAAGGTTGATAATGATAGTCCCACATACTTGTGGCACTGCCGCCTTGGTCACATAGGTGTCAAACGCATGAAGAAGCTCCATGCAGATGGACTTTTAGAGTCTCTTGATTACGAATCATTTGACACGTGCGAACCATGCCTCATGGGTAAGATGACCAAGACTCCGTTCTCAGGAACAATGGAGCGAGCAACCAACCTATTGGAAATCATACATACTGATGTGTGCGGTCCAATGAGTGTTGAGGCTCGTGGTGGCTATCGTTATGTTCTCACCCTCACTGATGACTTGAGTAGATATGGGTATATCTACTTAATGAAACGCAAGTCTGAAACCTTTGAAAAGTTCAAGGAATTTCAGAGTGAGGTTGAGAATCAACGTGACAGAAAAATCAAGTTTTTGCGATCAGATCGTGGAGGAGAATACTTGAGTCACGAATTTGGTACACACTTAAGAAAATGTGAAATAGTTTCACAACTCACGCCGCCTGGAACACCTCAGCGTAATGGTGTGTCCGAACGTCGTAATCGCACTCTATTGGATATGGTGCGATCTATGATGTCTCTTACCGATTTACCGCTGTCATTTTGGGGCTATGCTTTAGAGATTGCCGCATTCACTTTAAATAGGGCTCCGTCGAAATCCGTTGAGACGACACCGTATGAATTATGGTTTGGGAAGAAGCTTAAGCTGTCATTTCTAAAAGTTTGGGGATGCGATGCTTATGTCAAGAAACTTCAACCTGAAAAGCTCGAACCCAAGTCAGAAAAATGCGTCTTCATAGGATACCCTAAAGAAACTATTGGGTATACCTTCTACCTCAGATCCGAAGGCAAGATCTTTGTTGCCAAGAATGGATCCTTTCTAGAGAAGAAGTTTCTCTCGAAAGAAGTAAGTGGGAGGAAAGTAGAACTTGATGAAGTATTACCTCTTGAACCGGAAAGTGGCGCAACACAGGAAAATGTTCCTGTAGTGCCTGCACCAATTAGAGAGGAAGTTAATGATGATGATCAAGATACTTCTGATCAAGCTCCTACTGAACTTCGAAGGTCCACAAGGACACGTTCCGCACCAGAGTGGTACGGCAACCATGTCTTGGAAATCATGTTGTTAGACAACGGTGAACCTTCGAACTATGAAGAAGCGATGGCGGGCCCGGATTCCGACAAATGGCTGGAAGCCATGAAATCCGAGATAGGATCCATGTATGAAAACGAAGTATGGACTTTGACTGACTTGCCCGATGATCGGCGAGCCATAGAAAATAAATGGATCTTTAAGAAGAAGACAGACGCGGATGGTAATGTGGCCATCTATAAAGCTAGGCTTGTCGCTAAGGGTTATCGACAAGTTCAAGGGGTTGACTACGATGAGACATTCTCTCCCGTAGCAAAGCTGAAGTCCGTCCGAATCATGTTAGCAATTGCCGCATACTATGATTATGAGATATGGCAAATGGACGTCAAAACGGCATTTCTTAACGGTTATCTTAAGGAAGAACTGTATATGATGCAGCCGGAAGGTTTTGTCAATCCTAAGAATGCTGACAAGGTGTGCAAGCTCCAACGCTCGATTTATGGGCTGGTGCAAGCATCTCGGAGTTGGAACATTCGCTTTGTTGAGATGATCAAAGCGTTTGGGTTTATGCAGCCTTATGGAGAAGCCTGCGTTTACAAGAAAGTGAGTGGGAGCTCTGTAGCATTTCTCATATTATATGTAGATGACATACTTTTGATGGGAAATGATATAGAGCTTTTGGACAGCATTAAGACCTACTTGAATAAGAGTTTTTCAATGGAGGACCTTGGAGAAGCTGCTTATATATTAGGCATCAAGATCTATAGAGATAGATCAAGACGCCTCATAGGTCTTTCACAAAGCACATACCTTGATAAGATATTGAAGAAGTTCAATGTGGATCAGTCTAAGAAGGGGTTCTTGCCTGTGTTGCAAGGTATGAAATTGAGCTCAGCTCAATGTCCGACCACGGCAGAAGATATAGAAGAGATGAGTGTCATCCCCTATGCCTCAGCCATAGGTTCTATTATGTATGCCATGCTGTGTACCAGACCTGATGTAAACCTTGCCGTAAGTTTGGTAGGAAGGTACCAAAGTAATCCCGGCAAGGAACACTGGACAGCGGTCAAGAATATCCTGAAGTACCTGAAAAGGACTAAGGAAATGTTTCTCGTTTATGGAGGTGACGAAGACCTCGTCGTAAAGGGTTACGTCGACGCTAGCTTCGACACAGATCTGGATGACTCTAAGTCACAAACCGGATACGTGTATATTTTGAATGGTGGGGCAGTAAGCTAGTGCAGTTGCAAGCAAAGCGTTGTGGCGGGATCTACATGTGAAGCAGAGTACGTGGCAGCCTCGGAGGCAGCACACGAAGCAGTCTGGGTGAAGGAGTTCATTACCGACCTAGGAGTCATACCCAATGCGTCGGGCCCGATGACTCTCTTCTATGACAACACTGGAGCTATTTCCCTTGCCAAGGAGCCCAGGTTTCACAGGAAGACCAGGCATATCAAGCGTCGCTTCAACTCCATCCGTGAAAGTGTTCAAAATGGAGACATAGAGATTTGTAAAGTACATACGAACCTGAATGTAACAGATCCGTTGACTAAACCTCTCCCTAGAGCAAAACATGATCAACACCAGAATTCCATGGGTGTTCGATTCATCACAATGTAACTAGATGATTGACTCTAGTGCAAGTGGGAGACTGTTGGAAATATGCCCTAGAGGCAATAATAAAATGATTATTATATTTCCTTGTTCATGATAATTGTCTATTATTCATGCTCTAATTGTATTATCCGGAAATCGTAATACATGTGTGAATACATAGACCACAATGTGTCCCTAGTGAGCCTCTAGTTGACTAGCTCGTTGATCAATAGATAGTCATGGTTTCCTGGCTATGGACATGGAGATGTCATTGATAACGGGATCACATCATTAGGAGAATGATGTGATGGACAAGACCCAATCCTAAACATAGCACAAGATTGTATAGTTAGTTTGCTAGAGTTTTTCCAATGTCAAGTATTTTTTTCCTTAGACCATGAGATCGTGTAACTCCCGGATACCGTAGGAGTGCTCTGGGTGTACCAAACGTCACAACGTAACTGGGTGACTATAAAGGTATACTACGGGTATCTCCGAAAGTGTCTGTTGGGGTGACACGGATCAAGACTGGGATTTGTCACTCCATATGACGGAGAGGTATCTCTGGGCCCACTCGGTAATGCATCATCATAATGAGCTCAAAGTGACCAAGTGTCTGGTCACGGGATCATGCATTACGGTACGAGTAAAGTGACTTGCCGGTAATGAGATTGAACGAGGTATTGGGATACCGACGATCGAATCTCGGGCAAGTAACGTACCGATTGACAAAGGGAATTGTATACGGGGTTGCTTGAATCCTCGACATCGTGGTTCATCCGATGAGATCATCGAGGAGCATGTGGGAGCCAACATGGGTATCCAGATCCCGCTGTTGGTTATTGACCGGAGAGCCGTCTCGGTCATGTCTACATGTCTCCCGAACCCGTAGGGTCTACACACTTAAGGTTCGATGACGCTAGGGTTGTAGAGATATGAATATGCAGTAACCCGAAAGTTGTTCGGAGTCCCG